>NW_021940750.1:1150563-1152322 GCF_001715985.3 Manacus vitellinus
CCGCCCGTGTGTTTGAAAGAGCCTCTACCTGATGATGGTGCTCCGCAAAATAAGAGGCTATAGGTTGCTTTATTTGGACTCACCCCTTCTCCTCCCACCTCATTTTTCCCCCCTAAGTGCTCACACTTTCTGCTGATCGTGTGTGTGCGAGCGTCTGTTTTTATTATTGCCCGTCCTTCGCGTCCTTAGTCATATCCTCACCAGAGGAGTTGGTGGAATGACTGAATTAGAGGCGAAGTAGTGGGGGATTGTTGTGGTGTGTACGGAGTAGCTGTGTAGGGTTACCTCGGTGCTGCAACAACCCGTCATCCCCTCACCGCTTCTGGGAGCCGGGGAAGTTCTCGCTAGGCTACGAGCATGCAGGTTCGCAGGCATTCCGGCTAGCAAAGACATGTCATCAGATTGCATTAAAAGAGACACGGAAACACCGTCCGGCACTCACATGCACCACCGCGTTATCCCGGACAACGGTATCCCCTCCGAAACCGCCGTGGAAGGGGGCTTAGCTGCAGCCTCAGACCTGCAAAGGGTGGAAAACGCACGAGGCAGACAATAGATAAGGAAGCAGCTTCCCCCGGAGCACGTTTAGCCATAGCCTCGCAGTAAAAGCAAGCTTAGAAAATGGTGCACCTACCACACAAAGCCCAGCAACAATTGCGGATCCTGCAGACAATGGCATGATGCAGCCATGAACATCAGTATAGCACAGCACACTGGGCTGGGGTGAGAGCACCTCCTGGCCAAGACTGCATGCAATGGCTCTAATCGAGGCATACAAAAGACATCATTTCTTGCAATTAATCAAATACCAGAGCCTGAATTCACAGCACGGCACTCCACCCACGGCTCCCCTTAATGTCTAAACCGTCCCTTCCCCGAGCTTGCGTGGTCGTATTTACAAGCAGACCCAATATCTATTTTGTTTGTTTGGTTTTTTAAAGAAAAAAAACCCCTTACAACACGTGTAGCCAATCATTGCAACTCTTAATATATCTCTACAAAACAGGCATTAGAAACAAGAAATGCCCTCCTTCCTCGCCCCCTCCCTCGCCTTCCCAGTCCTCCCCTCCTAGATCGTTGCCTCACTTGACACAATGCATAAGATTACCCTTAACTGGATCCTATTAAATAATTCAATGGTGGCGGTGTAATTTTGGTTGGAAACTGCACGGATTTCCAAGTCGTGACTGTAAAAGTGAGTAATGTGCTCTGGCTGCGTCATGGCTCCAGTCACAGATGGTTCCAAACTGAGGAGAAATCGTGACTTCGACTTGAGACGTCCCCTCTCCATGAAAAGACCATCCAATCACAACGGCGTCGGGGGGCAGCCGGACTCCGCGGAGCTCGCTTTCTCCTTGCTCTCCCGTCCGTGTGTGTGCGTGTGTGTGTCCGTGTGTGTGTCCGTGTGCCCGTGCCTGCGCGCGTGTGTGTATAAAATCCTCAACAAGTTGCAGAAGGGGTAGGGAGAGGAGGGGTTAATCCCGGGGAATCTTCTGCACCTAGTGAGATCGTGACCCTCCCACACAGTACAGTAACTTATATACACACCTGGAGGAAGGGACGCTTTGCTTTTGGGCTTTCCAAAAAAAAAAAAAACACCACCAAAAAACACCAAAACACTGTTGGTGATGGTTGCACCCTGCGCGGGACTCCCCGGAGCGGCCAGGGACGCGCCCCGCCAGGTAAGTGCTGGGGGTTTTCAAACTTCTGCCTGCGCTGCCCCGGCTGCACTGTCCGTCCTGCCGCGCTCCGCTCCTCT
>NW_021940750.1:1153892-1155705 GCF_001715985.3 Manacus vitellinus
CGTTGTGAGTGTATATATGTGTCTCTCTAGATATATATGTAGTGAGAGAAATAAACACCCTTTCCCCCCTTTCCTACTCCTCTTGGTCCCCCAAACGTCCAAATATTCCCCGTCGCCTAGTAGCCTAACTTTTTAATCGACTTTTGCCTAAAGGAGCAAATCACACGTTTATTCGGATAACTGTATGGTAGTTTTTATTTCATTTATGGAAAAATAAAAATAGAATAAAACTTCTTAAAAGTTCTCCTACCCTAACCTTCCCCCCCCCTCCCCTCCTTTCAGGACATAGCCGTGTTTGAAAAATATGGGTGTCCTAGTTGATCGAGATTAATTCATAAAAAAAATTCTTCGGAGCGATTCATTAAATGCTCTGTAATCGTGAGCCTCGGCTTATTTCGAGGTGGGGAGGGTGGGATTTACTGGGATCACCCCATAAATAATAGGGAGGGAGGAGGAGGGGGAGGTGCACGGATCCGCCGCGGTTTGGGGGAGACCCCAGTTAGCAGGAGATGCACCATGGAAGCGCTTGCCAAAGGCGCCTCCCTCCCCCCTGCCCACTTCCAACCTGATTTTAAGCAACTTGCAGTCCGGTGATCTCTCCGATCACTCTTTCTCCAAAAACTAGTGCCCCCGAAAAGGGTAAAAAAGGCAGAATCCGAGGGAAAACCCAGCCGAGGCAATGCTTTTGGACGAGGTGATTGCAAGCGAGCAAAGCAGCATCAGCACCAGCTCTGTGGTTCTGAAACTGCCTTGTGCATGCACACAGCACTGAGAGCATCTCAGGCAGGAGTTGGGGAAGCTACATTTTCCCTCTCTTGGCAGTAATTACTAGCCCGGATTCCGTGGGCAAGAAATAAATAGCAAAGAGAAATCCTCCCTGCCTGCCGCCCCCCAAAAGAAGGAGTGATTAAGAGCAGATCTGTCCGTGCAGATCAGCTTCGTGAAAGAGACAAAATCTGAGCAGCAAGTTGGTAGCAGAGTGGCCGCTTGACGCAACACAGGGGCCTATGGTTCGCCCGGCTGTAAAATAAAAATGGGGGGGGGGGCGATCTAATGTCTCGGCTGTTAGAAACTACAAGGGATGTCCCCTCTGCTCCCCCCCCCGGACAGCAGCACGGAGGGAGATTCGTCTGAGAAAGGGCTGATCTTTGCATTTCAGAGAAGCCTGCATAGGAGAGATCGGATGAGGACCACAGTCGAGGTTAAGAGTTAATATTTCTCGAGAGATAAAGGAGATTTTGAAGACCTGCTTGCACTTTAGAAAAGAGTAAAAGGCCAGCTAAGGGATAAGTGAGGAAAGAAGGCAAAGAAAAAGCACCTCATTGCTCCCCTCCCTCCTTTCCTTCTTGCTCAGGACACGTAGCTTGAGCACTAGCTGGCTTGATGAAAACAAAGGTGGAAGGGTCACAATATCTTCCAAGTAGACTCGCATTTTCATAATAATTTATCCTCTTCTATTTAGAGAAAAAAAAGACATTTGTACTTTCTGGTTGCCAGCAAACGTCTTTACGGGGTTTTTATTCATGTGAGCATAATCTAAAGGGAGAGACAAGGTAGTAGAGGGAACTTGGAAAAAAAGAAGAGAGAAGTGATAAGAGGGATCAGCCAAGCTAAGGCTAAAAAAGCATCCTGTATGTTCCCTGCCTACAGTCGTCCCTCAAGAGGATGGAAACCAGCAGTGATTTGGGGGGGCAGCTCAGGCGCGAGTGGAAATCCGAGCCACGGTGGTGCAGCTCCACGTCTCTTTACCTTGCCAGCCAACTGTTGCTGCCATGCTCAGGGCTGCTGCTGCTGCGGGCGGAGCGGGAGCCGC
>NW_021940750.1:1155970-1215691 GCF_001715985.3 Manacus vitellinus
AGCCCCTCTGGGCCGTCCCGGGGAAGCCCCGGCCCTTTCCTTCTCCTGTCGGGCCCTCTCCTGGCCCTGCCGAGACGCGTCCCGGGCTGGACTCGTCTCCCCCGACGTGCTGTGCTGGGGCTGGGCCTGGGGCAGCTGCCGGGGCTCCACTTGGTGCTCTGTGTGTGTGTGTCTGTGTGTGTGCGTGTCCTCTCGAGTGACACGGACGCCCAGGTGGGGCCGTGAGCCAGTCTCCGCTCCCCTCGAGGCTTCAGGGCAATCCGCAGCCAGGTGAGTCGGGGAGGAGCGGAGACCCCTGCGGGAGCCACCCCCGACCCGAATAACCCTCCTTTTCCCTCTGCCTTTCCCCACAGGTGCGGACGCGCCGTCGAGGCCGGAGGCACCGTGGGAGCAGCGAGGGCCGCAGGCAGGTGAGAGCAGCGGCACGACGGGTTTCCCCCACACCCCCGGGGTTACTCACACGGGGCCCTCCGGAAAGCCAGGGAGCCGTCTGGGTTCCCAGCTACTGCCGTTTCCTTAGACCCCGGTGCTAGTTACAGCCAGGCTTGGCCTAATACAGCCTTAGGCCACAGCTCCTCAGGGACCTCCAGCACTGATAGGGCTCAAGGCAGCACCTGCAGCCCCTGTGTACAGGCTAACACCTCTCATCCACACGGGAGAAAGTCCATGCTGGTGGAAGGGAGGTCAGGTCACTGAAAGAGGGGGGGAAATCCAAGTAAAGTTGATATAAATTATATATAAACAGAGCGTCAAAGTGATTTCAAGTGAAACCTGTCGTCGTAAGAAGGTGGGGAAGAAAAAAAGTTAATGAGCATTGCCTAGAATCTATTTACTTACCTCATCTTTCTTTCTTCATTTGCTAGTTAACCCTCTTCCACTTCATAGTTAAATGTATTGTCCGACATTTGCAGTTCTCGTAGTTTTTTCTCATAGGTTTTTTTTTTCTTCTTCTTTTTTTTTTAAATGCACAATCCTTGAGACGGCTAGTACAATTTTCTGCCCACTACTATAGTCATGAGGTAGAAAAATCAAGAGGCAAATTAATTTATAGCACATATTTTAAAAGCAAAAGGACCCCGTCCCATTAAAACAACCAAAAATATCCTTGTTTAACTCATTTTTAGCCATTGTACCCTGCTCTGTTTCCAGACGTGGCAACTTTGGAGAAAGACGAAATACATTCCAGTTACAAAATTAAAAGCTTATAGACAAGTAACTACAGCAAAGTGTTTTTACATTTTTAATTTTATATTCATTTTTTTTTCCTTTTGGATTTTAAATTCAATTTATGAGTAAATGAAATTCATAGGAAGGATTTTTGCAAGAAGTCCATTTTTGTCTTTTCATTTTGGCATCTAATTTCTTGATGGCCGTTGTCTGCCCACAAGTTGCGATGGATGATTTGCTGTAAAACCACAAAAATATCTTTCTTCAGAAAGCTGTCATTACGGGCAGATGTCTTCAGAAGTTGGGGGCTCTGCTACCACCTGACTCAGGTTAAGCACTTCATTAGGACCCATAAAGCTTAGCAGCGCTTTACTGGTATCAGCTCATTTACCACCAAAGTAGACAAACTTTGCTTGTTTATAGGTACTGAAGAAAAGCAGATTCTTAAAGCTAAAGGTGGGTAAGGCCTGCTAGAGCCTTGAGTACCTGCACCTCCTAGACCAGCATTTAATCTCCCCCAAAAGAGAATGTATCAAATACTAAACTAGTTCTACTCTTGAGGTTTCTTAAAAGGTCAAGGCATACATTGATAGGAGCAGGAGGTGAGCGCATGTTAATTTACGTCTGTTACTGTACTTGATACAATTATATAAAGGCTAAGAGCCTATGAATAGAATTGCTACTTAAGGCCTGTGAGGCTCCTGTATTCCTGTCAGTTAAAGGCTGAGAAATACCTCCAACCATCTGTAAAAAATTGCTTTGTGAATATGGGCCTCATGAAATAATGATTAAGACTTGTACCCTCCCCTCCTTCTACCCTTCCTCTCCCCCAATTTTTAGTAGTATTTGAATCTTTTGCAAATCTGCACATCAGTTTTCATTCTTTCTCTTTTAGATGTGTTACCACAAATATATTTGGCTATAATATCTGCATTAGCTGTAGTATACTGCCATCTCATTTCTGGCTATAGAGATCACTCTTATAAAGGACTCATGTGAATTACTTTTATTTTTGTTATTATATTTTCAGACAAGTTTTGTAGTGGTTATTTTTTGTGTAACTTTCAATAGCTATCAACTCTTGCTGAAATGCTAGATGTTTTTAAATATACTTCTAAAGGAGCTTTTTCTAAAAATTAAAATAAATACCTTTTGGCTTTCATATGATTAGTTATACCCCAGGTTCAGCAGGGGTAGGTTAATTTGATTGGTGTCATGTTGTGGCCCACCCCCACCCCCCCAAAAAAAACCCCAAACCACAGAAAGTTATTATTTCTCTTTCCTTCTCTAAATATTTTATGGGCAATACTTAGGGAGCACTAAATAGGGTTTGTTGACTCTCTGGTAGTGTCCACGCAAGTCTGTTTTATTATCGCTGGTTTAGCATGACCACCGAAAGTGCCTCAATAACCAGTAATGCAGTTAGCAGTGCTTATAGCCACTGCATTTATCTAATGTGAGAGTGTGAGAGTGAAAACCCCAACGAAGCCTAATTAGCAGTAGACATGACAGGAAAAGTTGGCAGATTTATGGTACTGCAGATGTGATAAGTAGTCTGGGGGAAAATATAGGGTGTAGACTCACCAAACTTCAGAGAGGAGCACTAGAACAGCCAAACTTAGTCTGAAATGGTGCTATGCTGTTTAACTTTATTTCTGTTTGTAAATATAATCCATTGTCTTATGTAAATATAACCAGGAAAGAACATCATTGTCCAAGGACCTTGTTTGGAGCAGGGAGAATTTGTTGCACCTTATTTAAATACATTCAATTTTCTGTGTGACCTAGTGCTGTTCAGAACAATACACAGAGGCACAGGGTTGGCTGCATGCACACACACGTAATACATATGTATGTCAATACAAAATGGAATTTTTTCTAGAATTTTGTTTTAATTCTGGAGAGTCGAGCTTCCTAATTTGTAGAAGAGAGTTACGGAACTTGTCCCTGTGAAACTCAAAGCTTCCACTTAAAAAGAAGAAGTGACACCTGTGTTTTATAACATATTTGATGCTGTTGTCCAGATGAGTTTGGACGGATGATAGAAGATGCTTTATTAATTTTACTATTTGCACATGGAGAAATGCATAGAAATAGTAGCAGCATGACATGAGTCTCATTTCTAATACAGCTTTAGTCTCTGTAGAACCTCTGTGGGGTTGGTAGACACCATCCGCTCCCCATGGCCACAGTATGGCCTCCAGCACCACTCAGGTGCTTCCTGAGACATGCACTCCTGTCTATATACAGGTAGTCTCAGGCTGAGCTACAAGTGTAGTAACAAGGACTGGCGTTCCAGTACTGATGGTACCTGTGCTCATCACCAGGATGCAGCATTAGTCTTCTCAGGAGGAAAGAGAGGATTCCCTTGAGTCCAGCCAGAGGCGAAATGTGACCCCTGTGTTTGTATAACTAACGTCAATGAGTTGTGCTGATAGTGCTAATGTCTAGGCACCACCGTTGTTCTCTCCCAGGCAGGCGTAGATGGGAGACATGTGAGAGAAAAAGGGAGGCGAATTTAATTTTCTGTTTATTTTATTAGAGGATTCCCTCATCCCCAAAGCTCATTCTCTGAATTTGAGGAATTCATGCTCTACCACTGCAGCTCTGTCTCCCAGGTGGTGGTTAGGTTGTCTTCTGAACTTGCCCCCTTTGCTTGTCAATGGAGGTACTGAAGGGGTTATTGTCACCTTCTCCCCACAGCTGAAAATGAGCAGGTATTATTTTAAAAAGTGCTCAAAGAATTGTGATTTTCTAGGCCGAGAATAGAATTTACTAAGAATAAAGTCAGGGTGTGCCCTGGAAAATGTGTTCCATCGTCCCTCATTTTCAGCAAGCTATAAGTAAACAGCATGGGATAATGCCATGCTGAATAACATAAGCTATCATGGGCTTCTGCCCAGACAAGGTTCATCTGCCTGGGAAACCTGAAAATTCTCAGTTTGCGTGCAAACGTCTCTGAAAAGGGGCATTGTAAAATAAATTTCTTCTGAGAATTTGATTGTTTTAAATGATGCATTCTCAAAATGCCTGGTTGAAGGAAAAAAATGAAAAGCAGTGGAAAACTGCCATGGAGAAATTACATTTTTTTAAAGGTGTGATTCTTCCATTTTTTTTCCTCTTTGAATTGTCTGACCTCATGTGAACACTTCTACCAGAGAGGTGTGGGAGGCAGAAAGCATTGCCAAATCAAGGCCCACCCCACCCTTGAGTTTATAGCTTTACTGAAGCAAATAAGATTTGTTTCCAACAGAGGAATCTGGACAAGCACTGGGAAAACGTGCTGTTGTTCAGCTTGTTGCATCACAGTCCCAGCTGTACAGATGTAAGTCAGTGCCCATGTTGGTGTCCACCCTCACTACAAGCAGAAGGAGGGAAAGGAGAAAGTGGCCTAGAAGAGAGGGTGTTTAATCTTGAGCTGAGTGAATGGCACATAGTGTCCACTCTGGAAAAATGTCAGCATTTCCTGGGAGAGAAGTAAGGACAAAAAAGACCAGTTAACTAGGAGAGGGGCTGAGGAGAAGTGGCCAGCAGCTATGACACTATCAGTTATTTAACCTCAATGTACAGAATACATAGTCAGCAGTATTAATTTAATGTAAATACCGTGAGCTGCAAACACCCAAAGAAAGACACAAAAGCCAACACAGAAACGTCTCAATTCCCTTGTTTGTTTTTTTTTTTGTCTGGAAAGACTGGCTGAGTGATTCACTAAAATTCTCCATATCTGGTGTAGCTGCCCTTGTCCTTAGTGGCAAGCTCATGACAGATTTCTGTCACTTTCTGGTTCCTTTTCTAAATATCCTTAACAATGTTGTTATATTTTAGTTATTTTTTAGTTATTTATTATATTTAGTTATTTTCAGCATGTGTTCCTATGGTCTATTTTGTTGCATTAGAAATGGCCAGTGATTTAAGAGAAGAGCTATTTGTCTGTTAAGAGAATATGAAAAATCCTGACATACCTGTTCCTGACATACCAGAAGTTCCTGACTCTGACAACATGTTTGCCAGTTTTGATACAAATGTATGCTGATTGCTAATTTGCTCTTTGTTGGTCCATCTCCAGGGCAGGGATGGTGCAGCGAAGTGTTCCCTGGCTGGGCACAGTTCTCAGCCTTTGCCATAGATCTGCTCCTGTGGCGTCTTGCTCCTCAGAGAATCTCCAGCCCATGTGTCCCAATCGTAAGACCAGGCACAATTCCTAGTTGGAAAAGAAAATGGATTTCTTCTCAAGGAGGTAGAAAGAGAGGGACATCCTAAAGTATGGGGAAAGATGATATGGCTTTGTGGGGTGTCATTTTTCAGCAACATATTTGGTAACTCTCTTTTCCTTCCAAATCAGGATTTAAGAAGCTAAAAAAGAGAAAAAAATTAGCAGAGTGAGATGTAGGCTTTTAAAAAACTTCAGTCCACTGCTGGTTCCCAGACTTGCCCTCATCAAAGCAATGCTTCTCAGTCACTCTCCTTACCCTCATGGGAGCGTCTGCTGGGGAAGTATGATATGGCACAGGTAGAGAAATGACTGAATGCTGCAGATGATGAGAATGTGGCAAGACAGTTCCTATTTCTCCTCTTTAAATCCCCCCTCCCCCTTTTTTATTTTTTTTTTAATTTTCCTGTTTCCCTGTATTTCTATTTCATTGCTCCTGCTTCTACTTTGTCCTGACTCAGGCACATGCACACTGTCTCTCTTTTTTCCTTCATTCTGTTTCCCAGATTTTCACCCACCTCCATGGGCACCTGTCCCTAGAAAGGGCCCTCAGCTGATTCTCCTACTACACTGCTCCTCCCACCTTGTTTCCTACAATGCACAGAAGATGAATGCTTCTGATGAACACAGGAGGTGAAAACTAGGAGGCAGGGCAGAAGGCAGAGGGTGAGCCTGGGTCTGAGCAGCCAGCTCAGCAGACGTGATCACTAGCTGGGTTGGCCACTGCCTTTTGGCACTTGGGTGATCACAAAGTTCATCACAGAGCAGAATGAGCAGATATCAGGGCCTGTCAATGTAAATGAGAGAAATCTTCCCCTCAGCTGTTGAGTTTGGTGTTAGGATTCTTCTCCTTAATTACTTCTTAGGTAAATTAGCATGCTGTGTGCTGCTGTGCCTGTTGCATGGGGCTGACAAGGACTTTGCAGGCAGTGTGGCTACATTATAAACTGATTAACCATCTTCAATAAGCTGCAAATGATGATGGAAGTTACACGGCATAGAGGGGAGCACGTGCTCCCTGCTTTATGACAAGTTGAGGTAAGCAAGGGTGGGAAGGATGAATCTACTACACAAAAATAGGATTTATTGACATGCATTACAGAATTTTATAGAGAGTTTTGTAAGTAGTTGTATGTTTGTGTATGTTCACATGCATGCATTTTTATCACGCAGTTGTAGCGGAAGGCCAACCTAACTGAACCAAATGAAGGAAAACAGGACCAAGAAAAAAACCCCAATATTACAATACTGATGTGTACACTGAACTGCTCAAGTCCATATGCTGGCAGGCCACCCATACCTTCATCTTGAGGCTTTATTAAGAGTTTGAAGTACTTGTGTGTAGTGTGACATAAAAGAACAGGGTGCCAAGTCACTAAGCTGAAACCTTTGGGAGCTCTTCTCATCAGGCTTGCAGTGTAAGGGACGTTATGTTGAAGTGTGATGCTCAAAATCATCTTGAAGGACCTATGGCAATGACTTCTCAAAGTCCTATGTTTTTCTTTAAAAAAAAAAAAATTCAAAATATGTTGTTGAAAGGAACAGGAAAAAACCCCACAGCTATCTTTTGTTTTTAAATTAAATTAAAACACTTTATAGTTAATGTCAAAAAAAACAAATGAACTGATTTGTTTTAGCACACAACAGCAAGGAGGTAATATGGCTAGGACAGGGAGATAAACAATTGATCTTTTAGGCTGGTTTCTTTTTTTTTTTTACCGGCCAAACTGAATGAAATGCAACAATAAAGAGCCTATAAAAAGGGAAATCAGGATTGACCCTTGTTTGTTTTTTTTATAGTTTTTCCAAGTGCTTTCTGGTTTTACTCTTTAAAATAAAATTAATATTAGAAACCGTGACATTTTTTACATAAACATTTTAAATTTACACAATAGGTTTAACTTGTTATAACAATTATACAAGGTGAATTTTTTACTTCTTCTTTAATTTTTCTTACCCAGTATTTGTGAATATGCAAGTCTTTGTATGTGTATGCACACAGATTATTTTATTGTGCAAGGATAGATGTATATGTGCACATGTAGACATATCCACAAATACGTGTGCATGCAAATCCATAGTAGAAATAATAAAGGTAAAATGTGATTCTTTTCTTGCTATGTATAAATTTGGCAAAAAATTAAAAATTGTTTACTGATTCACAGGTTTTAATGTACACTAAGAAAATTATAGTTCATTTCATAAATATTTACTAACTTTTTAAAAGGTCTATTCAATATTAATTAAGCTGAAGTACAGGGCAGACTTTTTTATTATATCACAGTTTATGGAGTTGAGGACTATTTAAAAAATAATGTTTACTGACCAGCGATTGCCTGCATTTCTGCAACTTCCTCAGGGTTTTTTTAACCCCAATTTTAACTATTTGGTCAAGCAAATATTTTATGGCTCTTTGTGTTCACCAGCAGTCTGTTGCAATACAAAGCTTTGTATGTTGCTTGCAAACCCAGCAACTATTTCCTGAGAAAAGTAACTACATCTGGATCCAGCAAGGGCTTTCCTCTTCCAAGCAGTCTTCTAACAGGACTTAGCCTAACCACAATAGGGCTCCTCACAGCAGTAAATGCTGCAAAGAGACACAGATGCTTGCAGGGAAAGGCCTTTTGTCTTGCACTACTGCATCTTATATTTTTTCCCTTCCTTTTCACAGTGGGTAAAGATATCTTGTTTGTGTTAAGAATCAAGCTCTTGCTGAATTTTGCTTTACTTCTGATTGTCCAGTCACAGAAGTGGTAAAGACCCTACATCCCTTCCTGAACGATCCTGGTTTCTGTAAATTTCTATTTTTTGTTAGTTCAAAGAGTTTCTGTGGGATGTAGTTTTGGCACTGTGTGACTGGTTATCTGTTCACATGCTTAGTAAACCTATTAGCAATAAATATTCTGGCTTTATTAATTCACTGCCCCATCCCACGTTTACTCCAGTGCAGAGGGACTATCCAAAGCCTGAGAGGAATATTTGGTTTTCTGAGTCCTTTCTGCTCAGGTTGTCAAAATATGAGAGGAGGGGTATTTTGTCATTGGGGTTTTTTTTAATTATTTTGATTTTTTTTTTAACACTTAACAATTATTGCTTGGCAACTGAACAAAGACCATCCAAACTTGTATCACACTAACCATTACTACCTTGTTTGTTACCCTGCTTGCTTGTTTCCTTTTCTGATTATTCGTAGTCAAACTAGGCCTTTCTCAATGTAATGGGTTTTAAAAACATATGTATAATGCAGCTGCTAAACTGAGAATGGAGATCCTGCAGTTTAGCACTCAGTAAACAAAATATGACCAAGTACTGTCATGCCAATAGCACAAAGATTCCCAAATTAACATGAGTGCTGAAACCCTTGTAACCTGCTATACTCTATCTTTTTGCATAAGACCTTCATTTGCTTTCCCGTATGGTTCATGAGATTATGGAGTTAGGTCTGCTCCCGCAGTGAAGCCCTTAGTAAAACTCTTTTAGACTTGTATACAAAAAGTACTGGTTCAAAAGTGATAATTTCTTATTATGTAGCTATTTGACCTCTTCTTTTGAGACATATTCATCTCCTTATTTTGTTCAGTTGATACATATTTATATACAGTAGAAACTCACAATTTAGGTATTTTACTTGCTGCTCAACTTTAAGCAGGTATTACATGCAAGAAAAGCAATCTTAGAAAAAAAATAATCAGAAAAACCTGATGAGGTTGAAATGGCAGAAAATGTTCTACATAAAGTAACATTGCATTTCATCATTATTTTTTATTTTTGGATTAATTTGGTGTGCTGATGTATAAAAGACCACAATCTGTCTGCTCCCCCCCCGTCGTCTAACACTCATGTAACTGCAGAGCTCACTTAAGCAGATCACCCTTTACTTCCCCTGCTCCAGACGTGAAATTTTAGCTAACACTGTCCCAATTAAATAATGGTCATTGCTTTTCACTCCTATTAAACTAAATCAGTCTCTTGATTCATTCCTGTTAAAGGAATTTCTTGTATAAATTTGAACTAGTATAGTAGAACTCTATATGTGGGGGACTGGATATACATGCATATATGCAGGCATACGTGCATTAAAAATACAGGAAAAGTATAGTAACTGAAAATAATAAATAGAATCAAATTAATCCATCCTCAGTTCATTTGTTTTTAAGGTATTTGGCTAGAATCATAGAATTTTAAGGTGTTCATGAAACTGCAGTATAGTTCTATATAGTGAAACAGTTATGCTGCAGGGGGATTTCACAACTAGTTGCTTTGAAAATGTGTTTGAACATTCCTGTCTGTAAGGTGCATACATAGTCCTTACATAGTTTAACCAAATCTAATTCAAATCCAATCAAAATCCCACTGAAATTAAGGGCTATTTTTTCATTTAGTAGAAATTGTATCGGTCCATCCAGTATCCTTGTTTATTTGAGGGTAACAACTGTCATGATTTTTCTGTGTGTGTGTGTGGCACGTGTACCCATGCAAATTTTATTCATCTATCTGTCCATAAAAAGCCATACATGTTGTGTAGTTTTACTGTGGCTTTGTGCATGCATTAGGTAAACACGTATCCATGAGGTAGTACATGAGAAGAGTCACAACTCTGTGGTTGTGGTCTCCGCTTTATGCACAAGTATTTATTTTTTTTTATATCTAAGAGAATAGCCATCATCTAACTTTCAATGGGAAAACCAGCAGAGTAATTTTTGCTGGTTTTTTTTCCATTTTAATTTGTCCTTGAAGGTCAAAACTATTTTGTTGATCACTTCATGTCACGATTTTTTTTTGGAAACAGACTGTAACATCTCTAGCACAAGGACTGAGAAGTTATGAACATGTATCTGAAGTGTCTAACACACCAGAAGAGACTTTTTTTCCCCACTCAATAGTGGTAAAGAAAATATAGGCCAATACCTGCTTACTTTATTATCCAAATTTTCCTAACAAAGTCCACTTGATTAATTACAGAACTAAAAATAGTGGTTGCTTTCATAGGTGGGCTTTAGTATCTGTACGCATCATAGACATTACAATAAATAGTTGTTCCTTGATTTAAAATGTTTTTATTTTTTGGCTTGCCTTTCCTGCTGCCTAGTTTAGGAGGCTAACCTCAGACAAGCAAGTCTGAAATTTTAGGCCATTGTTTTTTAACCTTATGGACGGTCCCCAAACTGTACAGCATTTATTTCTGTATCAGCTTTAAGAATAAATGAGATACTGCTTTCGGGTATCTGAAAGGTAACCACAGTTAGATATAATCGAATTCCTGGAAAAGGTGTCAAGAAGGAAACAAGTCAACTTGCTCTCTGTCATTTCTAGCAGCCTGGAACAGTACAGAATTTGAATAACAGAAATTCAGTGGAGTGAGTAGATCTTGGATCTAAGGGTGGATCTGAAAGGTGCAAACTGTGCTAATAGAGCACAATGAAATGTGACCATTTTGTATCTAGGCATCTGTGCAGTCAAGTCCCCCATTCCCTTAGTCCAACAGGCACATAAGGCTGTGGGAGGGTGTCAGGCAGGGTGAGTGGGCAGGAGAGGGGACACACACCATCCTGCTGAGGCCACCTGCGGCCACGGCACCAGATCGTGCGCTGCTGGTCTACCCACTGCCCTGCTGCAACACTAGCTCAGACTGTTAGAAAATCTGGGACAAAATAAAAATGACAAAATAGAATATTTGGGCCTGGTCTTTTGTCCCAAATAGTTTCTAACTTGGGTGGATTTTAGTATTGTAAAGAGGCAGGTGTGTAACGTGTGAAGTCCCTTGGAGCTGTGGTGGCCGATACTGGTCAGCTGAGCCATCAGCCTGCCTCAGTGCCTGCTGTGTCAAGGATGGAGCTAATCTGTCTAGTGAGGAGGAGCAAAAAGGAAGCAAACTGACTGCAAAAAAGAAAAACATCAAAAAGATACCAGGAGTACTTGGGGGGGTCTTTTTGAAATTAGAAGTTCTGAATGCACGACGAATGCAGGGTTGACTTCTTATTTGAAGGAATATTTGTAATAGCTTTGTTTTATTTATTATGAACTTAGGTAGTGATGTAATGGAGACCTTCAAGACGTTCTTAAGTATAAAGAAGCACATTTGCCTAGTAGAAGTAAGACCTACTGGAAGTTTTACTTTGTCTATGCTTATTCACGGGTCTAGCACGGAACTAAGAGAATGCTTTGTGGGTGGAGGGGGGTGAGGAAGATTAGTGTGTCTGTTAGACATGGTACAGTTTCCAAGCTCATATGTGTCAAGGCCAAATGTAACTCACTTTCTGTACATTATTTACCAGAGTCTTGTTTCCGGTAAATGGAAGAATTTATCTGAGTGGCTAGAGCAGAAACTTGCATTAAAAATTAGCCATGAGTATGATTCCCTTGCATCCATGAGTATTATTCTCTGCATCCTTTGGAAAAAGAAAAGAATCCAAATTTATAATGAAGCTGAGAACAAATGAAAAAATAAACCTTTACTCTGTCGTTCGTGCTACAGCTGGTCAGGGGGTTATTGATATGTAAAGTGCATAATGAGTGCTATAACTAATAAAATAAAAATTATTTGCATGTTTAGATAATAGGCAAATCCATATTGCTCTGTCCCATGAATCTAGTCCTATTATATGTAAGCAGGACCTAGCCCATTATATGGCCTTATATGGACAATTCAGATACATAAAGAAAGCATGTTTTAATTCAGTCATATGCAAACAAAAGTCTTCTGTACATTTACAACTAACAAAGGACATTTAGGATGACTTTTTTTGTATGAATGTAACCCAAAATAGGAAGAAAAAATAATTCCATTGAGGTAATAGTGGAAGTTAAATATTAAACATGGTTGGATCATTAAAAAAATTGTCAGAACAGCATGCTGCCATTTTATCACTCTATTATCTGTTATACATGTTATTAAGTAAATATGAATATTAAAAATAAATGTTAATCCTCTTTTTATATTTACTCCACAGTAACAGTCATATTTTTCTTGTAATTTTGGAATTAAAAATATAAAAACATTTAGCTGTTGAGAACAAAGTCTGGATTTTTTTTTCCCTCCATTTAAACTACTGATTAACAATTTATTTACTTGTAAATTACGATTGACCATCCCAGTCATTGCTTTTTATTTGATATTTTACTTGCTGTTTCTTTCTGGACAGTATATGAAGAAGGTTTTCATTTCTATATGATTCTAATCCTCTATTTCTACATATATTACTAATATTTTCCTTAGAAAAATCTTATCTTTCAAGTGAGAGTCTCCCCTCTGTAACTTCACATTTATTTTTCAAAGAACTAAATACTCTATACTGAAGTTTTCCTGTTTTGAGCAGTCACTATTTAGGTTAGTCTCTTTTGCAAGCTTGAGGGTTCAGGTCTGAGACTATAAACACTTCTGTACGTATAAGTCTAATTTTGTGAGTAGTCTAAGCCAGCAGGGCTCCTCAAACAAGTATGTGTTTGCAGGCTTGGGACCTGCAGATATTTGGATGGAGGAGACAACAGGGAAGGGCTACAGATACTAAGTTTTGGTTTTAATTACACATGCCTGCCAGGATCATCAAGAAATATGACAGTATTATTTCATGAAACAGATTGTTTGGGACACATAACATATAATGAAACTGTTTGCCTAATTTGGTACCATAAGATAAAGTTAACCTAAATACCTGATACCCTAATCAAATCTAATCATTGCAATTGTTGAAACTTTTGGTTCTGATTTAGTTGAATTTATAGGTAACATTCAAATATCTAAAAATCTTCTTATCTGGTTGAAAAAATTGGAAAAACAGGAATCAGTTTCTAAAATTTGTAGAGGATCAAAAGGTTTTTCAAAGATGCTATTAGATTAACAGCTTTTTGGGTTTTTTTATATATAAGTTGTTACTATGTTTTTTCACTGAGAATTTTGTTTTGGTTAGTTAGGATTTTTTCCTCCTCACCACACCGCTTTCAAGCCGCAGCCACAAATTAAAAACCATTTAGGAAAAGGCTACTTGCCTGGTTCATGATACTGCTCCTACTTCATTTAATGGGATCAGTATCAGTTTTAGAGGTGAGGGGTGTGGTGTAAAAGCAGAAGGACAGAGGTGCATAAAAAGAGTATTTCACAACTCAGAGAATATTTATAATGTAGTCAGAAGCTTGTGCAACGAGAGAAAAGTGATCTGAGGACATAGTCTGTGGTAAATAAGGAGGCCAGAAAAATCAATGTTTTAGAAGCCATGTTTGCAGATGTGACAAATATATCTACCAGGGAAATGGCAATTAAATTTTTAAGCAATATTGTTTTTACAATAATGAAATTAAGGAAAACTATGGAAGTCAAATTCTGCCCTTAGATATACTTATATATTGCCTGATGGCATGAAGAGTGAAGATTTTAACGTTTCACATCTGACTTGGAACCAAATCAGAAAGACTATTTTCAGATTACTCTGGAGTGACTTCCAGATCAGAGGACCCCAAATTGATCTGCCAATGTATAGAGAAATGATTTCATCAGGCATAGAGAGCAGTCTCTTTGGAGTCAAACATGATAGCAATTGAACTGTACATAGCAATGACAAATGGCAATTTTGACTTTTATGGGAAAGAGGGAATTTACTCATATGTAGAACTTCATACTCCAGATGACTATCTGCTAAAGTGAGTGGCAGAAATACAGGCCATCGTTCCCTCTTCAGACTACTTCGTAATAGCTTCACTTCTCTGTCCTGTAAGTATGACTGGCCAAATTAATAGCTAGGTTCTGTGATTCAAATAGAGCATTAATAAGCAGGACTTCAGGTCCTCCTCCTGTCTCCACCAGCTTTTCAGTATAACTGAACTGGACAGCCAGCTGTTTTTCAAATGGTATGTAGTATTTACATGAAACATAGTTCAGCAAAATGGAGGCTTCAACAAGCAGATACAGTTTCAGGTAGACTGTTCTTAGGCAGCTAGTTACTGGTCTGTGGAGACTGGCATACACACATTTATCCTACTTTGTTCACTGCTATTACAAGTATAGTTTGGTGATCCCATTTGAGTATCCTGGTTTCTGATAGTTTCTGAAGGTTTCTGTCTGGAATAGTCACTTACTCTCTCTCTGTTGTTAAATATTTCTGAGGAAGAAAGCAGGCAGCCTGCTGTGTCAGAAGGCTATGTACAAGGAAAAGTGGAAAGGTTTTGGTGGGTCTTCCCAAACCACATTGACCAGAAATTACCTATCCTTTATCTGGCAGACACTCAACAATGTCAATGACTGTCAACATTTATTTTTTTCTCAGCTGTCTTTAGAGGACTCAGCTAAGCTGACTGTGATGTTTCTCGGCCTTTTCTTGAAGAAGGTGGTCATCAAGTCTTGATTCTCATTTGTCTTTCAAGATATCTTTATGTGGATACTGACATACTAGAATTGAAAGTTCTTGTCTTCTTGTTAGTCAGGATCAGCTTCCTGAAGACCAGCAATGAAGGCGTCCCTGTTAACTTTCACCAGGAAAAACAGGAAAAGGAACATCACCTGAATGTCTTACACAGAGTAGTACCAGACCTGAAAAAGCTGATTTCCTAGGGTTGTTTCACACCTTGCTGTAAATTTTGATGGATTCTTCTCCTTCAGTTGGGCTGCTTATAACTACCCTCTCCTGTGTGGATTCTCAGGTGCCTAATAACGCATGTTCTCACAGTGCAGCCTTTTCCTCCAACCTGGAACACTTACAGGTCTCTGTAGTCTTGGTGGCTGCCTACTTTCACAAAACTTGCAGAAACTTAATTATCATTGAGACCTATGTTTAAGTGCCAGGTCTGACTGCAAACTAGCAGTGCATTCAACAGTTATTGAACACCCTGATGGTCACTTTCTGTCTGACTTTTATGCGCACAAGTACGTACACATGCACACACACAGCATGATCACAAGCCTCGTTGCCATAGGAAACCAGGCTAAAAACAAGCAAGGTCAGAAGGCATGAGCTCATTGTTTTTCCTTTCCTGTTCCTTCTTAGAAACTCCTAGCACAGCTTTTGTTATTTATTAGATTAGATGTGGTTTTGGATGCTAGGTAATGGAAATCATACTTACTGCATGCTAGGTTCTATATTGCATGACACAATGATGTCCATCATGGACTTTGTCCAGTTGCCATCTTTGTCAGGCCTTACCTCATTCTGTAGACAGTCTTTACTTGATTCAGTAGTCCTACTTCTGCTTTGGCTTGCAATTTTCTTCGTGGTCCCCTGGTTGTTGTTGAGAGTTTCTTCCATAATCACTTTGATCTCACTACAGAGTCTTGCCCACCTTGAAAATAGTAGCAGCATCACAGGAACAAAAGATATTCCAAAATAGATTTCAGTGGGCTGCACTGTTTGCATAAAAACCCAGGTGGGGTCATCAGTGGTTAAACATTACGGAAATCTCTAATCTAGTTAGAACTAGCTCAACCACTGTCATCTTTGCTTTAGAATAAATACATATAGTGTGCTATAGCTAAACCTTTATAATACAGAGGTGCTTCCCTGGGCAGGAGATCAGTTGGGTACCAGAGGCCCCTTATCTGGAGACACTGGTTACCTTTCTTGTCTTTCATATACAGAAGGGTAGTTTTAACCTCTCGTAAGGGTGGGGTCACTGTGACCAGAGGACTGTGAGGGTCGTGAAAACAGAGCCACAGAGCTGCAAAATTTGAAGAACTCTGCATAGGGGACACAAAAGCCATACTTTTGGTAACGGTTCATGTATGCTCTTCTTTCTTTGTCCCCCACTAGTACAGCAGCAAAATGCTGCTCTTTTGACCAACATGGTTACTTGCCGAGACTTATTTGCCTTTTCAACATGAATTTTTGCATTCTCTTGAGTCTTCTTCTATCAAATACAATTGCAAAGTACAGACGATAAGGAACAGGAATCCACCTGGGTATGAATGTGTAAAACAGCTTAATTAGTGATAAAGCATAGTACAAATTTCTTTGTCTCATGTAAATATTAAATTAAGGTGCCTAGAAGTGGGCACAATTATGTAGACATATGTTTATCATGTAAGAAGAAATCAAACTTCTTGTTTTCCATATACTGTTTTAGAAATTCAGAAACTGTAGACCTACTTGATTATAGCTGTCTGTCCCCATTGCCAGGGTAGACATGTACCTTGTTTGTGAGTTTCTGTGCTTTTACCTGTACTTGCTCTTATGGAGGTTCTGTTCTTGGGTAAAATTGGAGAATTTCAACCCTGGAAAATATTTCCTCTTGTCCTATCTGGATGCTCTTTCACTTCAGTGGATGGAAATCATATCTTAAATGTATACATTGTTTATTAGAGACTCCTTTGCAGTGACGGTTAGTAAATCCCAGTGGTACATAGATAATCCAGATCCTCTCTGCATTTCTACATCTTCTTTCCCTGGGTTTGTCAGTGCTGCAGACACAGATCACCCAAAGTCACTCAGCAGTGGCCTCTAGCCACCTCGGTTTTGTCAGGCCTTCTAGGGACAAAAGCTTTTCTCAGCATCAAGAGCTTACTGGGGAGGCAGAAGCCTGCTAGGGTAATGGGTGAAAATTGTAAAACTTGGAGTACTTCTGGCTACTACCAAAGGCATGGAAAACCTCTTTTCTGAAACTCTTTCACCACCACATCCCCAGCTTCCCTGGAACCATATCACTGCCTTTACTGATTGCATACATATGGTTTGGGCCACTCCTAGTGCCAAGCCATGAAACATTTGTAGTCTGGGAGCTGTGCTGATGTTATCAGATCAGCAGAGAAAGGAACTAGCAGAATATAGTTATTTTCAAAAGCCATTTAGGATATTAAAGTCGCCACAGAGTGTGCACTTGTCTCCTTACCTGTCTCTCAAATCCTGGGCATGTAGCTTTAAAATCCTTAAAGAAAAGGAAACTGGCAGCTCACTGCCAGATACCTCAGAGCTGGTGCTGTGTATCTTGAAAGCTCACATCCCTGGCTGTGTCCATGCTAGTAAATTATATGCATCTTGGACCATTCTCTGGCACTGAGGTCAACTGGCACAAAACATCCAGCATCCATACAATTAAGCTGTCTTGATCTCCCAAGACAAGATGGCCATATGCAAAATATTTCTTGGGAACAGTTGCTGGCTTGAGGTAGCTTCCAGCCCACACCCAGGAGCAGTTTGGGAGAGTGCTGTTTGGCCCTGCCTCAGCCATGCCAGGGGTCTTCTAGAAACTGGAGAAGAGGTGCCAATGGTAGTGTCCCTGGTACATTTTAATGTTTCAGAGGAGGTGTAGTCTTGCATGTGACTTGTAGGTGCCTTTGCCACAGCAACAAGATGGAAGGATTGATCCCTTTTACAAGGGTTACAATTCCCTCTCTTTGTCAATCCCTTTGTCTCCTCTCTCAAATCTGAGATTTTATTCTGATGAATGTTGGAATGGATTACTATTTTTATCTGTTTAATAGTTTTCTGTTGTGATTGTATTTTACTATATTTGAATTTGTATTTCCCCAAGGATAGTGAAAGGGATTCTATAAATATTATTTGATTTAATTAGTAAATATCAGCTTATTTTGTAATGTATTAGGGAAGTGAGGATGTGCACAGGGAGAGTGACCAGTAAGGACAGAACGACATTGCTGTTTTTATTTCTATGCCACAGTCACCATAGTTCCTGTGCCACTGTTGCTGGAAACTCTAATGCCGTCACAAAGGACATTATCTATTGTAAACCCCATGGTAAAACCCCAAGGTATTTTTTTATAACTCATAGTTTGCTGCCATAATGCAGAGAATCCCTGTAATTCAGACCCTACTGAAAGGATGCACTTGGTCAACAAGTTTTTCTTGAACTGAGCATTCAGATTATTCAGATTATTATTATCATTATTATTATTCAGATTATTTTGATCCCTTGTAGGCTCTTCAGCAGAAAATCACCACATGTCAGTATAATCTTTCAAGACACATCTTCATTCTGAAATGTCCTCTGTAGCCTGATGTAAGCCCTGGTTGAATTTGGCCAGGCACGTTAACCAGGTTTCTGCTGAGTCAGACCATTTGTTGGCAGGGTCTAGGAGCTGTACTGTCAGCCAGGGAGCAGAGGTTTCCTTCAGATGATTATTTTGTTAACAGAAAAGACTTTAAATTTCTTGTAAATAATATTTTACAAATCTACAGGTAAAAATATGAATTTAAAGAAAAGATTTGAATCAGATGCTGATGTGTCTTGGGGCAAATCAGTGACGATAGAGTGCCATGTAGATTTGTGGGAGTCTATTAAGGTTGTTTTCACATTCTCAAATGGGTGTATCTATTCCTAGAGCTATTTTGTATAATTAAATAAAATGTCCTAGGTATTTTTGCTATTCTGGGGCTTTCTGTTAGTCTGATAGTTGAATGAAACATTCTGTGGACCAAATGCTATTTGCTTAACTCATGGGAGCTAGTCTGCTTATTTCAATGAGTTAGAAAAGCAAACTGGATTTTGTTTTTTAGAAACTATTCAGAAAGCTGTGCTATATTTTTACCAAGGATTGTCCACTAATGTGGATGCCACTATATGCTATAATCAATGGGAAACCTGTAGGAAAGTCAGAAGGTATGGCACTGAGTTTGCACTTGTTTAGGATTTACAAACAAATCCTTGAAGGGGGGCATACAAGGGGCAGATGGAACAAAATTCCAATACACTTCAAATGGTATTAACTAATATTCATGGCTATTTCTTATGCTTGTTGTATGTTATGGGGCTTCTGTGGATAGAAGGAGTCATGCATATACAGTGCTGGAATTATTATGTTCTAAACTAAGAATTTTAGAGTAGTTTTAATAATGTTCTATTCATCTGTGAAATCTGGAAGTGTATTCTGTCAATGGAGGTTAGTACATAAAGACTGTTAAAAAAAATGTGAACTTTTATTTGAGTATAACTATTTGTTTTGATGGTAATTGAGGCAGTTCCTTCACTTTCCACAAACATTCATTGGAGTGATATTCTGTAGAAAAACTGTCACATGCAATGATGCATTTCTGTATCCATATGAATGCCTGAAATGGTAGTTTGCGTGCAGCTCTTAGGGAAGCCTTTGACGGGTTGCAAGTTTACCAACAAAGGTTAAAAAAAATGTCAGGTGATTTGTGTGACCAGTAGCCCCTTATAAATACTAATCTATGAGTGGTGAATTCCTAAAATACACGAAGCAGTCATTTTAGTGAATAGCTTGTGAGCAACGTCATGGGCAGAAATCTGTTGGCAATTACTCATTCAATAATTTGTGAAAAATATGTCTGCTCATTGACATTTGGGGAAAAAAAGTTATATCATGAACGTACCGTGGGAAATATCTTGCCAACTAACAATGCAAAAATACATGACTCCACTTATAAATATTTAACCTTCTTAACTTCTAATATTTCTTATCAGAAGAGGTTTGTCTAGATGTACAGACCCCATCAGCTCCCCAAACAGCAGAAATGTAACCCCAGAATTGTGATACAATTTAAAAAAAACCCAAACTTTTATGAGTGGCTCGGTCCCAATGTGAAATTTGCAGCTGGATGGAGTTTTTTTAAACAAAATATCAATTTTTTGTACTTGGATATGTTAAAAAAACAGATTGCAATTCAAACTTCAAAACAAAATTCACTTCTGAAGGCTGTTATGCATGTGCATTGGGGATCCAAGTACACATCTGAAAATGCAGTTGTTGGCAGTCATTCATTTAATCTCCTCCGCTGAACACAGGTAGATCCAGAACAGTTTAGAGCTCATGATCTGTGATTTGCTGCAGCAATAAGATTTAAGAAAACCCATTCCTGGATCATTCCTTTCTCATTGGCCATCAGAGTATCAGTTATCCCATGCTGCTCCTCTGTGACCTGCTTTAGAGCTTCAAAGGAGGTTGATTTTCTGTGTCTCCTTCTTCCTTTTATGTCTTTGCTGAAGTTCCCAACCAGAGAGGTCATTTTTAAGGGTATATTTTTGTGATGTGGACATGGGACATGAATTGAGACTGACAGATTCATTTCATGCAGGATACATGAATAGTGCTTGCAACTTGTGGTCCATATGTGCATGCACTGATTTCAGATTGGTAGCTTAGCTGGCATAGCTACTTCCAGTGTCTTACTTTCAAGGTTATTTGTACCATTTCAACCTCATTTCAGTAGTGACTGGACAACAGATCCCATCATGTATAGGCACGTACCTCTTCATATATTTATTTTCTGGTTTTTGTTGTTTGTTGGGTTTTTTTATATGTAGTTTGCTGACACAATTGTATGTTTTTTACATTTTTCCTTGTTAAAATTATGTTCCTAATGCACTCTTATTACTAAAATAATTTCATACTTTACTAAAATTTCTTCCGGGCCTCAAGTATGCAGTGATTACCCTAGCATAGTCAAACCAGTATCCTTACATTATAATTTGATGGTACATCAGCATTAAAATGACTTAGTGTTGTCTAACCATCTATCAAAGTATTCCAATATATATAATTGTAATGCAATAAATTTTGGTCTTATATTTTATACCCTTAAAAAGTATGAAGAACTTTGAAACTCTTCACATTCAAGTTAAATGGAAACATGGCAAAAAACACATTCTGCAATAGGTACCTCACAAATAATTTGTTTGTCTCTGTTGCATCTGTCTTGCCATGGAAATGATAGTTAAAGGGGCAAATGAGTGAAATTGTTCCTAGTTTAAGATTTTGTTTAGAAATAAAACAACTGAAGATGAGTTGTCTCATTGAACTTTTTCCTGAAATATACAAGGTTTTGTTTATATTTTTGGATTTCAGCTTTCCTCTGAATGATTTGCTATCCAAAACAAAATCAGGGCTTTTCTACGACACAGTAATTAAAAAATGAAAACTAACAAGTACTAGAAAATGAGTCTTGTTTGTTGTAAATTGGTGACCTGTACTGCAATGCAGAATGCAGATGATGACCCAAAAGTCAGAGAGACTTAAAAGTGTGGCATAACTTATTTCAAAATGATTACTGAAATTGTTAAGGAATCTGTGTTTTGAGGCAGTCACGTATCTTTAAGCCTGTCACGATTCAATTCAACTTGGTGTTTTTTGAGTGTTCAGTGATGAGAGACTGAATTAAACATTCCCAGCAACTCTGGTAACGTTTGTGCTGCTGGCCTGAAATACTTCACCTTTTGTCGTGGTCCTTCTCCCCACATGGCAGTGCATTAGTACACCTTGCCCTGTTATCAAGTGTCCCTGTTGTTCTGGCCCTGCTCTCCTTTCAGTCAATGGGAATTACAGCATAGGTTTTTGTAAGAATAGGGGCTGACCCCCTCTCTCGGGATTTCTTTTCTTAAGTAGCAATAACTTTGCACAGTGCCTGATTGGTTTGGGGGAGTTGTTTATGGTAACTACTTGAGTTCAACAGAGTTTTTGTATTTTCTTTTACTGTTGCTAATTTGAATTTATTTTTAAAAGGGGAATTAAATTACCCAGACAGGAAGATATTGATGCAAATTTCCTAACTGCTAAGTTAATAGGATTGAAATTAGGAGTGTGTATGTATCTTCAAGAAGCATCAAAAATACGTAACTACAATTTAGGGACCTTAGAAATATTTTGGTTTTAACAGAAATGTGATTCCTTGACTTACTTAGCTCAGGCCTATTTTTTAAATGCTATGACTAAGACTCAAAACCTCTTTGCTTCTTCAGTGATTCTGCAGGACTGTGTTGAACCCTTCCTGAGAACAACATCCTGCACAGATGTCTCACCTTTTTCTCCAGATGATCTCAAGACTTCCCAAACAAAGCACTCTGAGAATTACACTTTAGTCCATTCCACCATACATCTTCTTTATAATTTTACCTGGAAATTTTGTGAGGGAGTTAAAACAGCAAAACTTACGCTATGGAAGAATTGTAACATGTGCTACCATACATAGGTGCATGTAATTATTTTACAGCTCAAGAAGCCTAAAGTCCATCTCCAAGACTAGCACTTCTTAGGCAATCACATGCTACAAAAATATAACACTTCTATTATTTATGTCTCCTTTTTTGTATAGATATCAGTGCATATTCAACTCAAAGGATCTTGCAGTGCTTTACAAATGACATATGTACAGGAATTCCTTCCACATTGAAATACCCAGGCTTAGAGGGTGGGCTGCAGCCAAGAAAATAATCAGCTTATAGCACACTGCATAATGTGTGTGAACTGCACAACGTGTGTAAGGATAATTCTGGCCAAGGGTATATCAGACAGTGCATCTCACCAGTGTATCCTGCTGGAAAAGACTAGTATTTAAAAGATATACTAAAAATAAAAAAACACCATCAACATTCTTCATGGATGGTCAGTATGGTCCATTAAGTTTTTCTTTATACATGTATGCATTTTGAATATACATACATATAATTAAAATATTGATTTGTCATTGGCATCCCTAAACATTGTCTGTTTTCACAAGTAATTTCCTTTAAGCATCAGGTTTTAATAACCAGTGATAAAGGAAATTAGAAGAATCTTGACTTATACATCTGAGATGACAATATACATCTGTATTGACTAATGATACTTACTTACAGTTCAGAGGACCAGCCCATACACAGACTTACTGGTATAAACTGTGAACTAGACTGTAGAAAGTGTGTGTGCATTACCTTTTTAAATACTACAGCACCTGCTGCCTAATTCTTGTTACTTACATAGTGCTGCCAGCTTGGAGTTCCCCAAACATTTCACCAAGATTAATTGGAGAATAATCTCATTTAAATTTGGAAAAAAAAAAAAAGCTCCAACAAAAACCTAGAACTTTTTTCCTCATTTAATAAGTGACAAGCCATCAAACAGTTATATGATATGACTTTGCCAATAATGCATGGTCGGCTGTGAGTTAATACTTACTGTCAAAATACGGTGCCATAACTACACCTGTCAAGCTCTTTGTCTGAATGAGCCTTCAGTTTGCCTTTGGGGTAGAGGCAGTCAGTTGTTGTGGGACTGTACAGTCCTACCACAGTGAGAATAACTGTGGTTGTTCCATAGCATCCGTGACAGTTTCAGTGTTGGCTAGTAATTATAAGAAGGACAGGAATGTTCATAACCTGTCCAGTGGTGCCAGAGTCTCCTAATACAAAGTCATTTCATAGGAGACCTTCCGTAAATGCCTCAGTGTCTTGGGGAGAAAAATATGTTGACTACTGCCCTGACCTCTGTACTGGCATGAAGAGGAGGGCCATCATTAGCCTCAATCTTCTCCATAATTCTTGCTTTCTAAAGAATTTAACTTAGCTCCTCCTAGATGTTTCCCTTGCTTTCTCCTGTTCTTTTATTCTACTCATCTTTGCTCTGACTCCATAGGATGCCTCTATTCTCAAAATTATTACTCCAACTCTCAGTTAATGTTGCTGTTCAGGTACCATCTTTTTCTGCAGATTCCTCAGGACAGATTTCTTCTCCAAGTCCCTTCAGAGGAGACCTACTAGTGAAATGTCCATGATAACGGGTTGAAAAGGATGATAAAATAAAATGGCAAGGACTATGTGGAACCAAACAGCAACCACTGGCTGGCTTCTGCAGAAAACCTCTGCACTGCTCAAGCATCCCCACTCTATTTCTCCCTTTTTCTTTATGCTCCTAAGGTATGTTTTGGATTAGTCTAATTTAGAATATCAGCATCTGGGTTTTTTTTTGTTTTTACCTGTATTGAGATGTATGTATGTATGGCACTGTACCAGTAACAACAGGAAAGGCAGTGGCACAGTTCCTTTAGCTCAAATTTATGTGTACTAATGAAGGGATTCATTATTTTTGCTGATTTGGGCAGACAGACAGCAGTATGGGGATGTGTACATAGAATGCAAATGCTTACATACTGCATATGCTGTTTGAGTGTAACTGTGCATGTGTTCTCTCTATGTGTGTCTGCACATGTGCCCTTAGCTTTATTATGTATGTGTTTATTTTACATAGTCGATTAAGTATTTTGTATTTATTTTTCCGTGTGTCCGTCTGGACACTTCAGTTCTTCCAAGTCAGTATAAGGCATAAGTATACCCCTTTAGCTGTGTCTGTCAATGCTGAATGAGAGGATGTTCATACTTGAGCTCATTCTACATATACTAGTCAGGATCTGTGCTTGTCCATGACATATGTATGAATGCATTCATGAAGACTTGGTTAACATGTTTTGGCCTGGTCTGAATATCTCTGTGCAGAAGACAGTGTACAAGGGAAGTTTGCTTTTACTAGTTTGCAGACACTTACCATATTCTCAGTGTACTGAATGCTGACCACTGAGTGCTTATGACAACATAAGGGTCAGTAATGATGGCTAACATTAAAGATATTTTAATTTATCAAGTTAATAGTGTCCATATTCTTGCACAAAATGAGAGAGCTGGCCTTTGTGTTTTAGGGGAATGCAGAATGTGGCCAAGACTAGTTTTGATAGGGTTCTTTTTTTGATTTTGCCTCGTGCTTAGAAATACAAATCTTTAGATTTCTAACACCAAGTTTGGAAATTGCACGCCTAGTAAGTGTTTTACAGGCTTTTTGAGCTGTCTGGTGAGCCAAAATAACAGACTATATCCATCAGTTTTTTCTGTCTATTTAATTTGTTAAGTGAAGTAATCTTCCTGAAGTGGGAGCATTTCATATAGTTTGCTAAACAACCAGGAATTTTGAAAACCTTGGATAAAAATAAAGACTTTATTGTTCATGGCTTCATTTAATAGTTTAGAGCTGTGCAGAGTGAGTGCAAAACAGGTATTGATGCTCTGTTTTGCACTTACTTTTCTTATCTGAGTCTTGAAACATGATTCCCTAATGTGATATAGTGTACCAGCATGGTGAAACAGGTCCACCTTGCTTATACAGAGCTGAGTATACAAGGGCCAAGGCAGCAGAAAATTAGGGCATAGGGGCCTATCCCAATTCCCTTGAAGGAAATGGGAACTGAACTATGCCTAAATCTCTAATTACATGGGGGTAATAGTCTATCAGAACTCCCACTGAAGCAAAAGGGAGTTGGATCAAGCCCAAGAGTCTAATTGCATTTTTCCTTGCCATTTTTGTTCATATATTTTGTTTACTCTGGCTCATCATTACATTATTTTGTAATTATTATGATAGGATTAGTGGCCGTTAAATATCTTATTTCTGAATGGTATGACTTGTTCCTAGTCACTGATGTCACTGATGTGTGTCAGAAAGGTTTATATATTCTGGTGGGTATAGCAAGAGATAGATAAATTTATCTAACTGATTGAAATGGATAAAGGCTTATACATTTCCTACCAGCACTTTGAAGAGCCATACTACTTTTCTGTGTGCAGAAAACAATACAGTGCAAGGCCACACCAGGACTTTTTTCTTCCTGGTGTTCATACCAATACCTTTGAATTTCCACAGTGAGGACTGGATATATCTAAGGAATTTTACAAGAACAGAGCAGTACTGGCTATGTGATACATAGCTATTACTTGGAGAAAATTCCCATGCCACCCATCATTTTGGAGCACTCCAATACATTTGTTCAGTTTGTTCAATACCAGATTTCGTCCTGCTCTGCAGTGGTATCAACATGTCATCTACAGTATAGACTGTAGCTGGGAGTTTTTTCCCGTCTTTGAATCCCATCCCCAAACATCACAGCTCTAGTCTAAGAGAGTTACAAAACATCCCAGGCAATGAGAAGTGTACTCACACTACCAGTGGCACGCTGACTGTGCCGTACCAGCAGTATTAAAACTAAAGGACTGTATAGAGGCCCTGGTACACGATGGGAATTCTCACCGATGATGGCAGAAACTGCATACGTCAGTCTAGGCAGGACTCCAGGTAGATGACGTCAGTGTGGCTTGGAAAACATCAAAGTAGGAAATATACGCTGGAGCAAGGGGCATTTATGCAGTCATTCCTCACGACGTAATTTTACTTAGTTGCCCATTAATAATGTCCTGAGACAGGTGGGCACAGCTTTATTTTGGAGATTTTATTGATTTGTCCCAATTTGTACTTCCAATTTGTCACCCTAGTATATAAGCTCAAAATTAGGGAATGGTTTTAGCCAAGACAGGTGTAGACTTCTGGAAAAGTTTTCTTACAGGAGCAGTGGAAACAGGCAAGCAAATTAGCTACGGATTTTGATTAATTAATGAAATGGACTATATAGCAAGGTTGTCCAAAATAGGAAGGCTTTACTCATCAACATAGGAGATCCCATCCACTGTAAGTTTCACTGTATCTATCTGGGGAGCTGTGAAGGAGATAATTATCAATACACTATGAAAGGACAAGGTGAATCATTGATATAGCTATCCATTACTTTCCGGGACAGAAGGACTTTGAACAATTTGGAGATGTTTTGTTCCTAATTAATATATTTTTGACTACGGCAGAGGTACAGAAACTTTAAACCAAATAGTAGATGATATGTCTGTCGATTAAACTACTCAGGAGATGTACTGGTAAGCGACCTTCAGTTACAGAGATATAGTCTAGGTAACCTCAGTCACTTCACAGGAATCATTCAAGACTTGAACTGACAGAAAAGAGGAAGGAATGTCTTCCTCATTGAAACTCTTTTATCCCATTCAGAATAACACAGTCTTAATGTGTATCTCCTAAGTGCAGTAGGAAATACGGTTTTCTTTCAGACTGAGCAGTGTTTTGGTGTTTAGTTCACTTGATGTAGTTTCTGTCAAAGAAGACAATTTTTTCCTTTTGAACTTACAAACCTGGTTTGCAGTGTTTCCAATATGTACATTAAAATCTATAGAGAGACATCTCACTGTAGTCTCAGCATGCTATTGTTAATATTGGGTGAGACTTTTGCTTAAGAACAAACAGGGTGAAACAGTTCATGATAAACAACAACAAAATATTTAAAAGTAGATCTGACTATCTCGATTAAAACTGATTGTTTCTTAAATTTGTAATGAAGATGAGTTAGAACTGTTTCAATAATTTGTAAAAAAATAGTATCAGAAGGCTATTTTAGTGACTTGGAACTTGCTGTCCTGGGCTGCGTAGGGCCTGGGAACTCAAGGAGGCAGAGGAGTAAGCTGGCCAGTCCAGCTTCGCTGTTCAACGTGACCAAAGTACACCAACACACAGATACTCCAGGCTATGAGATGCAAGTGAACTTGTAAAAATTGCTCTCTTCAGCAGCTCAGTGTGTGCTATTGGTAACAAAGGTAAGGAGCCTATTTAAAACATACACTTTAACGAAAATATTTATCTTAGCATTGCTTTTGAAAAAAAGCAATATAAAAGTACCTGTCAGATCCATTTTAAAAGATAGGTTCTGGTTTACCATGAGAGAGAAAACCAGGTACTGGATGGGGAGACAGTTTCATCAGTTGCGATTGACATAAAGGTAAGCAGGTCTTCTCTGTATGACTTCAGTGACAAAGCACATTATCATGTTTCCTCCCCACCCCCCTAACAACAGATGCAAAGGATGGTACACCTCCATCCCGTGAAGTTGTTGAAGTTTTGGGTGGCTTCAAAGCAGAGTTCTGCTGGAGAGGGGAAAAGTGCAGGTTTTGTGATACATCTTTTGTAAAGTAATACCTAAATTACATGTAATTCAAAAGCTAAGTATTTCCTTAAACACTAGTATCAAGACACTGGCTAAAGAGTTAACAATATGAAAAAATTCTGTTAGTAAAATCTTCTCTTTCCTAATATAAAAAATTGAGATAATATATTGTACATGGAAAATGTTTTTTGCATTTTTTTTTGAAGGAAAGAGTGTGTATGAAGAAAACTATTTGAGCAAAGTTTAAGAAAAAGATGTCTGAATGCAGTAACGTCAGAAAAATATCTGTAGAAGATTTTGCATAGATCTGTAGTTCATTGTAATCAGGGAAAAACTGATTCTTCTGCAGAGTGCAGACAGACAGATGGCATCCTGCTTGTTTGGACTGGAGCTCTGTGTAGGTGACATGCTGGCCCTCAGCGCAGAGTGATTTCACCGAGTTAGGTGGTAACTTTCTGAACAGGTTATTATCCACATTTCAGCCCCCAAGATCTGAAAATTAAGGTACAACTTACTGCCTCTCATAATGTTTATTGCAGATCTCTGTGCTCGAGTCGTAAGAGGTCATGCACGATGCTTTAGCAGGCAGACTGAAGTCCCACTCACTGTATCTCATACAGGTAGTCTGGCAGCGTTTCAGTAAGTGATGGTGGACCTGAATCCTTCCTGGCATACATGAGAGAAATTGCTGACGTCATTACAGCTTCAGGTGTTCACATCAGTAACTTTGGCTTTAGTTTGTCAGTAAAATGTGGAAATCTTTGCTCTTAAAATGTTTGGAACTTTTCTGCCACAGTTCAGTGCTATGTAGCATCTACTTCCAGTTTCACAGAGTGCATTTATATGTAGGGAACTGAATGCATGTGCCAGAAATGGAAAGTTTTTTGCAGTCACTTCTCTGGAAGACATGCCACAAACCTGCTGTAAAGAGTTAATAGCACTGGAGGCTGATCACAGAACAGTTGCTGACCTCAGTGAGTTTCAGCAGACCATACCTTTGATCACAAAAGGCAGCTTTTGTGGTCAGACCCCACGAAGATGTTGCACAAGTCATGCATGCATTGAAGGTTCAGTCGTGGGGTTTTTAAAACCATTAACAGCTGTTGACTTTAGTGGAAAAAAATGTAATAAAAATTTTATTTTCTGCTTAATGCAGAATGTTTACCTTCTCAGAAAGGAGTTCTTACTCCTCACTTACCCATCTGGTCCGTTGAGCTGGTCACTCTCATAATAGGCTTTTTGCAGCTGAGGATGCAAGAGTACAGCAAAGATGACGTACCTGAGACTGTGCAGTCAGTGGGAGAGCTACACACAAGAGTCTTGCCGCTTGTAACAGACCAAACAGTGACCATTAGATTCCAGTTAAGTTATAGACCTTTTAAAAAATAAAATCTGGGATTAAGGTGTTTGGTTAACCCTTTGAAAATGGGGATTTGAAAAGAGAGGGTAGTTTTTCTAGAGAAGCACTAAAGTATCATGATCTACTGTGAAAGGGCTAATAAAGGGTAAAATCAGCAACTCCATGGCTTCTAATACCTGTGGAACAGGTACTTTTTAAAGCAGAATAACTCTTTTTATACCTTGTAATAGTTACCTTACATGTATAAAAGCACTATTTCTAGTTTAAATAGTTGTCTTTATTAATAATTATTCGGCTCTGAACTTGAACTAGTTTTGTTTGCAATTACAGAAATAATCAAATTCACTTGAATAGCACTAATTCCTATTTATCAGTAATGCATTTTTTAGAATTCTTTTTAGAAGTTAAAAATAGGACAACTTACAAATTACATTTCAAATAGTTTCATATCTTGTTTAAATAAAAGTTTGTTACACATCTAAACTGAAATTTTAGATATTCTGTTTTAATTTAGTGAGACAGTTTTTGGCTCAAGAAAGGATAATTGTGAATGGAAATGTTATCAAAGCTTTATTTTTGGCAACAGCTTTACAAAATGACACAAGGTGTAGTCTGCTACTAGTCTGTAGTTTCAAGCTCTTGCTCTCCTGAAAGTGCTCAGGATTTCCTTGGATCAGGCCCATAACTATCTCTGTCACCTCAAATGGAGCTATCAGTGTCACTCCATAACAAAAAAACCTGTTAACCCTTCCCTGCCCAGCACCTTCTCAAAGACTTGCATCAACTCCAGCAATTCAAAGAACCAGCAGTAGAAAGCTTTGCTGGTTGATTTGATTACTCTTTTACCAGACCATTCTGATTTAAATCCTGATTTTGGATAAAGTAAAGGAGTTTTCACTAATTCTACCTCTCCTCTCCCGGTTCACACTTTCTGTATTTGCTGGGAAAGTTTCTTACCAGCTTGCTTCTTTGTGGGGAGGAGAGAGGAAGCCTATGACTTAACAGCATATATATCAGAGGCATCAAGGTCACAGGTAAAATAGATGGAACTACTAATTTTTCCAGCTGTATACTAGTAAAAGCATGCACCACAAAGACCCGATCCTGACAGACCTCCCATGCCTTTCCATTGCTCTCTCTACTTGGCACCTGCAGGTCTGTGAATTGGAATCCAGCTGTCATCCCAGCTTTTACTAGTGCTCTGGGTCCTGGGCATGCAGAGGACCTGCGTGCCTGGGACCACACCGGCCCGGGGGCTCGTGAGTGTCCTGCTCTGCCTCTGCACCACACGCTCCTTGAGTCCACAATCAGTTTTACATGAGGCTAAATTGCACTGCTTACTGAAGGAGTTTATAAATCCTGGGGGCTAAATCTAAACAATTCTTTCCAAAATTATTTTGTCCTGTTAAAATAGCTCTGATCAACATCAGAACTAAAGATGCTTTCTGTTCTTTACTAAAAAAAGTAAGGAATCTCTGCTGGCTATTTGGAGGCTAGATCCTGCAACCTCTAGTGAATATTTATGCATATTCATGAAAATAATATCAAGGAACTCAATAGGAACATTTCTGTGGATCAGAATTATTCCTAGGAATGCAGGTTAACATAATACTGCCCTGGCAAAATCTCCAGTTGATAATGCTGCAGTGCTTCCTCTCATAGTACCTGACTTTTAGAGCTAAGTTTTGAAAGCACTAAATCAAAAGTAAAAGTTAAAACTTCTAACTACATGTTTCCAAATGCAGTATACAACAAACAACATTAGGTATTTCAAATGAATTAAAAAAACAAGTAATAAAACAGCCTTTAACTGTAGTTTTGTCTGAGTTTCTTTTCTTGGATGTTTGGGATCTGCTATAATCAGTTCTACAAAAATTAAAATCTCCAGGACAAGCAGACAGAATCTTTAACTAAATGAGTAAAATTTTGCAAAAGTACTAGAGTTTTTAAAGTAAAGAAAACGTTGATCTGATTTGTAACAATAATTTGCAAATTTAACTTGGAAACCAGCTTTTTCTTCCAGATGAGGGAGGACCAGAAGTAGCCAGAACATTCAGAAAAGGTAACTATATAAGCTTTCAAAGCTGCTTTGCTAACATACTGTCTACCACAAACATTATTTTCACAAAATCATAAAACCATTTTTTCATATAAAGAGAAATTTCACACAGGTCTTTTGACCTTCATAGTTAATTTAGACAAAATCCTACTGCCTTTAAAGGTACTGCCTGAAATTACTTTTGTCAGGGAAAAAAAAGAGGGTTTGAGACTTACAGAGCCTTTATTTGAATATATTTAGTATTGTGATGTATTGACATACAGAGACAGATCCTCTTAATTGTCTAGAATTTGGACTTGAAGGAAATCAAAACTTAAAACAGATTAAAAGTTAGGCAAAACACTTTAGGACTGCAGGCACCAGCCAGATAATTTCAGTGGATAGCTTTTTTTTTTAAAGTGAATATTTATATTAAATGGCATCCAGTTGAGAAATAATTTTCAGAGAAGATATTTTCTTATATTCTGGGAAGTTAGACTCATAATAGCCAAAGTACTACGTAGCATGCAGCTAAATATAAAACAAAATAAGCTCAGTTATCTAATATAGATATAAATGCAAGTATTTGTGAAATCTATTTAGAGTAATGTTTTGTACCTTTGCATACAGAAGAAAAAGCTGAAGTGGGAATATTGTATACTTAGCCAAAATACCAGCTAACTATTTTTTCCTTTTGCTGGATTTACTTCCTAACAGTAATAAAAAAGGTTTGAAGTATCAAAAATATCTGAAGAATAAGCATACCTAATTGTTACCAAATTCATATGGTACAAGTTAGGAGACAATTGGACTTTAAATTCCTGTGGACTGATCCTGCTCTCCTAAAATGAATGGTAAATTTTTCTTTGCCTTCAAAGGGAGCTGAATTTCATGTCAGCTTTTTAAATAGAATTTATTAACTCTTCAGTATTCTGATAAATAATATAACTTCACTGTTTCTTTTAAATCAAAGAAACAAAAATTTTAGATTAAAATCTAAGCAAACAGGACTGGCAAGTACTGTAAAAAAAACAGCTTTTGAGTCGTAGCTATTATTAGACTATCAGCTGATAATTTGATAAAAAGAATTCAGTCTTATTTGTCTACTGTTTTTAAATGGCTTATAGAACTTAGATGGTTTAGACTCTCTATTAACATATACAGAATGCAAAAGAAATAAAGCCCTGCCCTTGCAGAATAAAGGCAGAAATATGTTCTGGCAATTAAAACAATTAAATCTAGCTGCTGAATCTAAAACTTATTCCCTAAGAACCGATATTTTAATGTTAACAGTAGAAAATGAGACAGAGATATCTTTGCATCAAGAAAGAACTTCTTTTAATGAAATATACAAACTTGGTCTTTCAGACATTAAAAAAAAATTGTATTTGTGCGTTTATATTTGTAGTCTAGTAAATACATTGTTTAAATAGCAAGCAGAGACAGCCTTAAAAGAGGAGTAATTGATAGGATTAAAACTTACAGTTTGTACAAAGAGAAAATACTTTGATAAGGGCAAGCAGTAAGCATAAGTCAGTTTGGGGTTCATCACTATCTTATGAATTCCTATATTTCATACTAATTCATATGACTTAAAATTGTTAGAATCATTATTCATCCCTATTTAATATATTTCTATTAAAAAGTTATATTTTTCCTCTTTTTCAAAAATTGCTATTGATTGTTCTACAGAGAAGCAGAAAAAAAAGTAAATTCAGTCATAATTCACAAATACTCCTTCTCCTGAAGCAGATTTTTTACTTTGAAATTATTAAAAGGAAATTATTTTAACAGTTTTTTAAAAGTTTATTTATGTGAGAAGCTTTTCAAAAGTTTTATAATATTATCTTATTTATAACTGACTGCAGCTAGAATACAGCCTTTTTAAATACTGAATTCTGTACATAATAATTAACAAAACATGTGGATGTAGATACAGTTATTAGGAACATTAATTTACATTGTTGAATCTTAGGGGGAGGTTGTTCTTTCTTAAGGCTTTTAAATAGTTAGTAATAAAAACAAACGGAGATTAAAAGAATCTGTTTCAGATCTTCCTTAGAAACCTGAAAAATGTTTCTAAACCTTTAAATGTGGTTTGATGTTTTTTTGCCTAATATGTATAGGTTATTTATAAAACTACTTAGTATAAAAGATTTTTATTTATAGATAGTTCATATTTCATTAAACTGACTGAGCAGACAGGGCTACATCATACTTGTTTGTAAATTTAACTGGGACTTATTTAATAGAACAGTGAGCTAGATAAATGTCCTACCTGAAGTTTTATCCAAATAATAGCACTTGTAATAATTAACATGTTAACAGTCCTATATTGATCATGTATCTGGAACCTCTCTCTTCAGTTTCTACTTAATATTCTTGGAGGTTTTTTCTATTTATGGCTTTCAGAATAATAAACACAATACCCCTGTTGTTTTTGAAATTTATAATGAAGAATAAATATTGATTTTGTTTTGACATCAAGAGCAATTACTTACAGAAGGAGATATACACTAATTTTGCACAAGCAAGTTTATGAAGTTTTAAAGTTCTGGAAGGAAAGGAGTTTAAAAGAACAAAAACAAAAGAAACCCCACCCCCAATATTTGAATAAAAATGTTATAAATGTCTGCTACAATTTTTTTAAGAGGGGAAAATAGCTTTTTTTCTTTGGCAATGTATTGAAATTCAAAGAATGATATTAAAATTCATGATGGGAGTTCTACCACAGAACTTAGCTTTTCAAAGGTCTGGTCAGCTCCTTAAACTACATTAAAAAATTATGTTTTCATGTGCTAAATAAACCTAAATGTTTACCTTGCAAAAGAATAACTGCATGTATCTGATCAGTGGAGACATGAACACCACGCAAATGATTTTTTTAAAGGAAAATAATTATTTCCACATAACTTTTAAATCAATGGGCATCTGCTTATGGCCATATTTGTGCTATAATAAGGACAATAAGCTAGATTTTACCAACTAAGTGGAAGGTAGGTATAGTATAGTATGAAGTGGGAGCAGGCTCAGAGTTGGCTCAATGTAGCAGCAGTACATAAATATAAATATCAGGAACAAAGTCCAACTTATTTGACTACAATTTTCTCAGAGATACTACCTTAAATTTGAATTTGCTAATTGTATGTGCTTCAATGAAATCATGAGCTTTTAAAACATGTATTAATAAGCTTAAATATGATTATGTTATTAAATATTTCATTAATTAAAAAGAGAGCTCTGTAAGTCATAGTGTAAGCCAAATATGGAAAACTGAATTGATGCCTTAGTAATATGCTTCATTCTTTATTTTTAATAAACAGTTTTAGAGGTAAATAAAAAATTCTCCAGAATAAATTCACAAATGTATCACTCTATTACTTTTTGAAAATGTTTTGTTCTCCTGACACATAAATTATGTAATCGTTTTGCTCTCTAAAAATTATGCCAAAGTTGCAAAAGGGTCAAAATATTACCAGTTTAAGTCTCCCAAAAAGTTTTAAAATATTTCTATATTTCACATTACAATAAGGCAGGTGTGGAAGATGATTCAATGTAACCATTAATTTAAAAATTCCCAATGATGAATATTCAACTGTAAATTATTATTACAATAAATTCTTATTACATAATTTGATATTAATTTTTTCCCCTGTAGGACACCACAAATATAAGACAAAGTCTTGCATTCAAAACTTAGCTTATAATAGTATAAGATTAGGCAAGGCAGTATCCTCATTTGTGGCTGTAATCTTATAACCAGAGGAATATCTATATTAGAGGTTAAAAATTTAATACTTGTCTTCTGCTACAGTTATCCAGATTTCTATTCTATTTACTAGTATTTTTGCCACAGTTTTCATTAAGGTATTTCAAACAAGAAGACCCAATTGCTTGGTCTCTGATCTCTAAAAATCCATCCTGTCAGGATGAGAATTAATTAATTAATATAGCTTTAATTAACTTTAAGTTTTCCCTGTCCCTTTTTCTCCCTGGTTAATTTGGTAGAGGGCAAAAATAGAACTCAGATTAATATAATTTCATCTGCCATGGGCAGGGGGTTTGGAACTAGATGATCTTCAATGTGCCTACAAACTCAAACCATTCTGTTATTCTATGATTCTGTGATTTCCCAACTCACATAAAATCCTCTTTTGATAAGACAAATTCTTGGGGTAATAATGACATGCTGTTACTAATGTGCATTTTTTTAACCTAAATTATGGCATTCAATAAATTTATTTCACTGAAAAAAATCCAATTAATTGGCCTCAATATTTATCAGAGGTTGCAAATTGTGATTTTAGTTATTAACTCTTAGTTTTAATGGTCATTATACTTACCATATAGAATGCTATTTAAACAATCAGACCTCATGCTTTTAAGATTTAAAGCAACCATTCAAATCATCTTCACCACTCTTCTGCCATAATAATGTAGCAAATCTGTATTTCATGACACAGGAATTTAAAATGAGATGCACAAGGGCATCTAATTGGAACAAAAAGGAAAGTAGTCAGATTACAAGGGTATCTGAATTTAAGTGGGTTAACACCAAACTTCTTTGTAAATTGCTGAACTGAAGATATGAAATTTCAATTCATATAGAATCATAGATGTAAAGATGTGAAATTATACAGACTGTCTGATCTGTATAAATCCAGCCAAAAGCTTGTAAGTGATCATTGGGTTCATGTGATAGCAGTGACTTAGTTGTACTGCAGTCTAACTCCATACTGAAATGGGGTCTGGGGTTGAGATGTGGATGAGGCAGAGGTTAAGGCTAAGCAGCTGGAACACAGGCCTGCCTACCCTCAGAGCTGCCCAGCTCTGGGATGGGGACTGTTCCAGCTCTGTGGTACCCAAGTCCTCCAGAAATTTTGGGTCAGGCCTGTTTTTGTAAAAATTTTTTGGCTACATTCTAGTGCACAGTGCAGTTGGTTTCTGGGAAGCTGCATTTATCAGAATATTTTTGTGTACCATATTCTATATTTGTGGCTTGGACTTTATGATTATTCTATATGCTTGCTTAAATGAAACTGAAACTTTAGGAATAGAGAGCTAATTTTTTTCTCGTAAAGAAAAAATACTGTTATATAGAACAGACTCCATATAAGGTAAATGACATATCAGCTAGCTGCTGGTGTATTTATTCCTTACCCATATGAGATGGAAAGTAACGTGAAGCTAGGAGGTATTAATGGCTGCCTTAAACTAAGAACTGGTAAAAAGCGAGTGGATGCTGACAGATTTGCTTGCCATGCGTAGGGATTCCACATGTGCCTCATTTTCCAAATTTACTTAAAATTCAGAATTTTTCCTGTATGCATTTTCTGAAATTTCAGAGTTCACTAGTTGCACACAGGTGTGCAACAACAGTGAAGTATGGGTCATATTGTTCCAACTGTATGGTATACAAGCTCTGAAGGTTCAAAAGAGGAAATATTCTTACCTAGGTTGTGTCAATTAATAGTGTTCTTCTCATGTTTAGTTTATTTGAGAAGTGAAGTTTGAATTAATCTGCCCAAACCTTCTCTTTTGTTTAACTTTATACTCTGGCAGCTCATTGGGTCCCTTCACAAAACACAGTAAGACCAGCTTCAACACTATTAATGTGAGAGACACAAAACCTGAGCAGAAATACCTGACCTTAACCTATACGAAGTGTCCACTTCACACCACTTTGATCAGGAATAAGCACTTGCGCCCATAGCCACTGTTTACAGATAGGTCTCTAATAAATTTACAATGTGTGGATAAATATCAGGCCCTTCTTCTGTCCCTTTGTCTAGTTTCTGATTATTTTTAACTATATTTGGGCAGCTGGAGAAGAATATTTAGCTATTAGCTGTGACTGAAAGTTCTGCAGTATTTAGACAAATAATATAAACTTTTTAATGAAATGTTAAACCATTAATATTGAGGTGCTGCAAAATCATATAGGACAGTAAGAAATGTCCATGGGAAAGACTGACAGGGTTTCATTTTTCATAAAAATCTGTAGGATCATCAGTGTAATTTTCATAAAGCATTTTTAATTTTTATTTTTTTGGGGGGAAAAGATCAAAATCATACCTGTGGTATTTCTGAAACCAGAATACTGCATTTTCTTTTTATGGAAGTCTGTTGAATTTTATTTAATCCCATTTAGATTGTTATATCATGCTCATAACTGCACTATTGGAAAGCCACTCACTTGCTTAGTGCCAACAAGTGTGTTTTGATATTTGGGAATGACTTGACTTGGAGTCCAGGATGTGTGTACTGTATGTCCAAGACTAGCTGAACACAGCTTGGTTTACAACCCATGAATGTGCCTTCTTGAGGACTAGACATAGTATGTTTTTGGATGGTCCTCCTGAGGATAAAAATTGATGTTCTGGTCATCCCCTGTTAGTAGATGGTTTCTGACCTTCATTATGCCACAAAGCACAAACTTCTAGCCAAACTTTTTTTGACCAGAGGTTGTTATTTATTACACTAGCTTGCTAAGAGGGTGGGAAAAGTAAGGGGTCTTTTATCTTTTGCAAGTTTAGTATTAACTGAGTTAAATGTATGCCATTTGCTTAGGTGCCCTGGAATGTCAAATAAAATGTAGAAATGTGGAATATAGGTATGAATATGTAGAATATAAAGTAAAATATATTATTTAAGATTTGCTGTGGGAGAAATGGCACACCGTCTTCTCCAAACTACAGTTGGGAAAGGACCTTGGGAGTGTACAAAGCTGGTCTAAGAACAAGAAAACAGAAGGGCTGTTTGGTAATAAGTGGTTTCCATAGCTGAAGCCCTTCAAAAAGGCACAGGGAAATGGAGCAAGCTCATCAGCTGTTTGCATGCAAGCCAAAATAAATGACAGGCACCAAGGTCATGATACATCTTGAGACAATTGGAGTCCACAGGATTTTTAGACATGTTGAGCACTTCTTCCAACTGAGATGAGTGATGTGTAGTTCCTTCCCATTCATCCCGTAATATCTCGTTCAGAAGGACTAATCCTTTTGGACTATGAGGATCATGTCCTGCTTTTTAATTGTAGAAGAATACTGAATATATGGCAAAAAGGTAGTCACTAAATGATGTGCTATTAATTGATCAAGTCTGATAAATCTTCCACCACTCTTCCCATCATTAGTAAAAGCCTTATGTGTCTTTTTTTAATCGTGTAGGGAGGTATCTGTGATGCAGTTCCTTTTCCTGTTAACAGGCAGTATATGCACTTCCTTTTTTGCAATCTACTATATGCAATGCCATTATGTCCTTTATGAAGAGATGAATCAAAAGGAAGTCACAGATTCAGGAAGTTTGATAAACTGTATTAAAGGACATCTGTTCACCTTCACTTTTTCAGGGAGACTGGACGTGGTGCCAGCAAGCCAAGGTAGTCAGTAGCTCAGTGGCTACCCCAGATGCTTGCAGGAAGTTCTCAGTCCCCAGCTGTCCAAACTGAGATACTGCTGACAAACTTTTTCTTCTAACACTGCGTATATTGTTGTGTCCTTTAGCAACCCTCAGTTCAAGAAACACTTGTTCAGCGGAGGCAAAGTTCCCATGGAGCAATGAATTCCCAAGCAGCACAGTTTTAGAAAGCGACAGAAACCAGTTTTGTTGAACCTGGATGCAGTGAAGGTCTGCTGATAGTGGCAGAAGACCTACATAATTCCATGACAATGCAAAGTCTGTATGATCACCTGGGTTATGGCCATCTTTCTGTTGTTTCTCTATAAGCAGAATTATGCTTGGTAAGGGATATGAGTGATAGACAGAGGTTTTGATATTGGTATATTTGCTTTAAATTTAAGGAAAAAAATGAAGGTATTTTTCCCTATGTTGTGTGTATATTGTTTTAGATCTCTTGATCAGCTGGTCTTTATTTAGAAGTTGCAAAAGAAATCTATGTATTGGAAATCTATGAGGTTGTGTTACATTGGTTGTTTAAAATAGGGCCAGATAATGTTTATAATACATGTGTTGCAATATTCACTGTATCTCTGATATAAACCTATTGTGCAAACATGAAGATGCTGTTGGCTCACAGGCAGAAGTAGGGGTCCCAACACTACTGGGATGCTCTCTATGGATGTTCATCCCCAGGAGCTAGCCTGGTTATTGCTGTGCTCATTTTGGTCTCTCCTATGTGACTGCCTCATTGAGTTGGGATCAGGGCACTGCTCAAAAGGTCAGAAAAAAGTAAAGACAGCTAAGGTCTGGTGTATTTGAGACTGAACTAGAATGAGAGGTGAAAAGTCAGTGATCCCAGACTGTGCTCTCCTCACCTGTCACAGACACTGTTTGACCTGTTCACATCTCTGTTCCTCAGTTTAACCCACCTGCCATGACAGTTACTCTCCACTACAAGGGTTATGAATAATGTGACCATTACATAGCACCAGGTGTTATGCCTGGTGCCTTCCAACACAAATACATTAGCAAGTATTTGTTAATGGTTGCTCTGCTCCATGTTTCCAGAAGAGAAAAGGAGAGAGGAGCAGACTGTCCTTGTGATAACCTCTTCTACCACAGTAGGACCTGCAAAGAGGGCTGCAAACCATTAGAAACCCCAAGGAGAGACTACAGAGCCCTTCAAGCCTTCTGGCTAAGAAAGGCATCTCCTGGGGAGTTCCCTTCTTTGCACTTCAGGAATTAGTACAACATTAAGTATCTTTGGAAGAACACCAACCCTCTTTCCATCACATGTAACTGTCTTCCGCCCCTCTACCACACTCAGTATTTTGAAGGGTTCATTGATAATCCTTGCTGTGAGGTCTTAATATCCTTAATATTGGAAGACAAAAGTCAAATGACAGTTACACAGCTAAAATTATCTCATTAGTTTAAGAAACACAAAAATGTATAGCAAATATTTATATAAATTTATTTATATTTCCGCAGTGCTACAGAAAGGGACCTGGGGGTCCTGGTTGATGGCCAGTTGAATATGAGTCAGCAGTGCCCTGTCAGCCAGGAGGGCCAATCATGTTCAGGGGTGTATCAGGCACAGCATCACCAGCCGGTCAAGAGAGGAGATTGTCCAGCTCTGCTCTGCACTGGTGTGGCCTCCCCTTGAATATTGTGGCAGTTTTGGGCACCACAATATAGGAAGATATTAAGTTATTAGAGAGTGTTCAATGGAGAGCAAAGAAGATGATGAAGGGCCTTGAGGGGATGATCTATGAGGAATGGCTGAGGTCACTTGGTCAGTTCAGCCTGGAGAAGAGGAAACTGAGGGGAGACCTCACTGCAGTCACAACTTGTTTGTGAGGGAGAGAGGAGGGGCAGGCACTGTTCTCTTCTCTGTGGTGACCAGTGATAAGACCCGAAGGAATGGCCTGAAGTTGTGTGAGGGGAGGTTTAGTTTGGGTATTAGAAAGAGGCTCTTCACCCAGAGAATGTTTGGATGCTGGAACAGGCTCCCCAGGGAAGTGGTCACAGCACCAAGCCTGGCAGAATTCAGGAAGCAGTTGTACGATACTCTCAGGCACGTGGTGTGACTCTTGGGGATGGTCCTGTGCAGGGCCAGGAGTTGGACTCGGTGATACTTGTGGGTCCCTTCCAACTCGGTATATTCTGTGATTCTGTGATACAAGACAGATAAAATACAGGGTACAATCTCTAGAAGGAAGTCATTTCTACAAGTGTACCAAGAACAGCATTTAGGAGCAAGGCTAAGTTATGAAGCACATCATTTAAGGGAACCATTTTGAAACAGGCCATTGTATTTTCTGTAATTATTTCTCTCATTTCACCCATATTAATGGATGGATATTCACTGGTTTCATGAGTGCCCACTTTAATTAAGCTTCATCATATATTAAAGAAATTGATACAGTCCAGGGTCTTTGCCCTAAAAGCTAATGCAGGGAAAGCTAGCAAAGTCTTTCTCTCAGGACACTTTATTATGGGGGGAAATGCAGCCCTGGGTGAAAGCCTGATGTAATAGCTAACTTCCACCAAAACACTTTATCAACAGCATGGTTGGACGTTAGGAAATTAGGGACAAACAAGTCTTAGACAACGCAGTTAAGAAAGAGTGAATTTTGCAACTTATGAGGGATATGGCTACCCTGGGGTGTAGACGCAGTGTGTTGGGAGTATATGAAAGCCAGTGTTGCGATCAGGCTTTCTGGTAAGCTCTGTTTTCTGTGACCCAGGTGATTATAGTGGTCTATCTTTGTATGGCACAGAAGCTTTTAGGGTGTGGTTGACCTAAGTGAGTGAATAACCCCACTGAACACAGGGGCTATAACTGTATGCTTGAAATTAAGTTTGTGTATGAGTCTCATGTTGACCTGGCCTTGGAAACACAAGACATGTCTTCTGGGGAAAGGAAAGGAGAAGTAGTGGTTGAGAACAAAAGCAGAGACAAATTATTTGAGAGCGTAGTTACTCTTCTTCTGTGTAGTTACATTCAAGAAAAGAGAAAACAGGAACATGTGCTATATCATTCTGTGGAAGCTGCTCGTGTCTAGATGTGTGATGTGTCAAATACATAGTACCACAGACTGCTTGAATAAAAAAGTGTGTGTCTCTGAAGTGGATGGGTACATGATCACAATGAAATTCCATTTTTTTATTTAAGTTTCATGTCGTGAAATAAAACAGTAGTAAAAATAAAACTGTGATATAAGTATTCTCACAGGAGTTGCATAGGTGAGCTTTTAATATTTAACTTTTGGCATATAAATATGACTATAATTTCTGTAAGCTGCTAGTGATAATTTCTGTGTGTGCTTGTAGGACATAGAATTTCTAGGAAAGAAGTTGAAAAAGTGATTGTTGCGTGGCTCCTGTAAACCCCTAAGTCTTTCTTTTAAGTCTCAGTGTCTCAGAAGCCATTATGTCTACAAAGGCAGAAGCTGCAGTGCTTTGGTAGCTAGAGGAAGATTTCATTGTATGTATATGGGCCAACCTACACATATGTGCGAGTTAGTGACTGCGTTTTGGAGTCTGTACCATAGAGAGGGAAGGTCATGTAAAAGGGTACATATGGGTTTGGAAAATATAAATGGAAGCCGTTTTTTTTTCCCCTGCTATTGATAGTTATAGTTGCTAAAAGCATTGTGGTGTATTCTGAAAAAATGAGGTTTACGCAAGCATAAGCTTTGGAAACTTTGGTTAGACAAGGTCCTGGTGCAAGACAGTAACAGTTCTGTATGGGCTGGAGTGTTTCTTATTGATTGTGCTTCGCACAAGGAGGAGAAAGAGTTATTCACAACTGGTAGCAGAGAGATACAGTATTTCCCTCCCCATGAAAACCACTCAAAGTGAACAGATGCCCTCTAATTTTCTGTGGCCTGTGTCAAGAAGGGTATTTGTCACTAATTTAAAAGTATACAGAAAGGTAAATGCAGGAACTGGTGGTTTTTTCCCCTTGAGTTTGCATAGGAAAATAATTGAAGACAAACATTGTACGTTATAAGGAATATATTGGTCTGCATTTGGCATTCTTTTATTGCAGATTACAGACCCAGAGGCCTGATTCTGATGTCAGTGAAGTGAATGGCACATTTCCTATTGATTTCAGGGAAAGAAGGAGCAGACTACAACCCAACATGAGAAAGGTGAAAGCTGCTCCTTTAGAAGTATGCTATCCTTTATATTTAGGCCCCCAAAATAATTTTTTCTTAGTGTCCTGGGAAGTAGATGGACATGAATTGTTTGTATTAAAAGTGTAATGAGGATTGTTTAAAGATGTAAATGTCATCTTTAACATTGCTGAACCAAAAATATAGAAGATTCTGCCAGTGCATGAAAGTGAAACTAGCTGAGAACAAAAGTGAAACCAACAGGCAACTCTCACTCCCCAGGCTGAGTAAAATGCAGAAAAGTAAATCCTAAACTGGTGATGCTAAACAGTAAATTTGAATTGTAAAATTTTCTTTAGTTTTATTAGTGTGTGAAAGTGTTGCTAGTGATCTAGATAAAGATTTCCCCTAAGATAGATGTTTTCTCATGATGGTATCTCTTTAAAAAGTCAGAACCAATTAAAAATGTCTATTTTTTTTATTTATGATGTTTAGGGGCATCTATAAATGTTACCCCCTTTTCTTTTCCATGCATTTTCCTTTTTCACGTGTTGCATCACAGGCTTGCAAGTCATGTACACTTAATATGCTGACAGGAGCGTGTGCTAGAGCAAGACAGTATTGACCTTGCTTTGCAAAAGTATTGGGGACTGTAATCAGCAAGTTTCTAGAGAAGGGAAAGGAAAAGTATCTTTAAAAATATATGAAAATGACTGTAGAATGTGTTTAATCTGTAAAACACAAAAAAATGAGAGGCAGTGTAGCAAAGGGGAGAGACAGATAGACAGTTCTCTCTGCCCCGTTTAGTATAATCAGCAGGAGACAAATGTACAGAAAAGTGGGCAAATACCAAACAAAACAACACCAGAGGGTAAAAAAAAGCAATGGGAGTCATGGAGAAAAAGGGAGAATGGAGAAAATAAGTGGTTTAGATAAGTTAACATTGTGCAAAATTCTTCCTTGTTTCACATTTGTCAATGTCTAGGAAATTGGGTGGAAAAATACATGTGCAGCAACAGTCTGCTATAGATCTAAGCAGTATTAGGAGGCTAAAATATGTGGACGGAGAAGGGTAAGAGATGGCAGGTGTTTTGTATTGTTTTGTTTTGTTTTGTTTTAAAAAAAGGCAGTTTAGTCATAAGTACTACACTCTCCAGTGCTGAGGCTTTCTGACCATGATTTACATTGATAATGCTTATTAAATGACAAACTGAAGGAAAGGGGGTTTTTTGAAATTTAGCACAATGAATTTGGACTCATTATCTTGAACTTTTTTCCCCTCTCACATTTGTTTGATAAAGCATAGAGGGAAAAAGGGGGGGGTAACAGTGTATAGACAGTGATTTTAGCTGGTATCTTCCTTGCATGTGAAGGGAGGAGATAGAAGTCTCAAAACTACAGGCCTATGGAAATTGTACAGCATCACAAAAAAGTACAAAATAACACAAACCACAGAAAAAATGGTAAAGCAGACACCGAATTTATCTGGGAAGGTATTCAGCTTCTAAAGCAGAGAAGGAAAAAGTTGCCGTGCAAAGAAATATCTCAGGACTCTGTCCCTCATGTAAATGGCTTAAAAATTTTTTTCAGTGTATGTAAAATAAATTATTTTTTTCTTTTTAAATGTAAGATCATGCCACTTGCAGTTAAATGTTGCTAATGAGATGGAGCATGCAGTGGTATACAGTTTAATACAGTGTTATACGGGCCTCTAAGAACTGAAAAACGGGTCTGGAAAATCTGGTACTTCAATTTACCATGTATGGAACTAATTTTTGGCATGCGCACCTGACTTATCAAGACCAATTTTGAGGACTCTAATTAGAATGCAATAGGAGTTCTTAAATGCTTTTCAGATCAAGAGATACAAAGCTTTGTGAGGGTGACATAATTTGAACATCCAAAAATGTGTCCTGGCATACAATAATTTTAATCTATTCTCTCTTACATTATAGGGAGCCCGGCACAGCCCCTGTTCTGGACAGAAGGACAGACGTCCGAGGGAAACGAGCATAACTTCTCAGGTAATGCGCTGTTACTGATACCTTTTGATATAGAAAGAAAATAACTTTTCTGTTCAGATTAAATAATACCTGACCTTTTGGCCTTTTAGATTTTGGAGTTTATTGACATTTCAGGCAAACACAAATATTTTTGGTTTAGTTTGAGAGAGGCGAGGAGGCAAAATGTTGTGAGGGAGGGAAGTTAATGCCAAGTCTTTCTGAAGTCCAGTCAGTTGCAGGAGAACAGCAGTCCTGGCAGTAGTATACTGGATTTTCCCATTAAAAGATGCAAATGAGAGGATACTATAGAAAGATGGATGTATTTGTGAGTCGTGGTGTGTGTTTCAGTTCACGTCATATTAGAATAGCTAATAAATTGGAAGTAGATGCTATAATCTGTGGTTGGTCAAAGACAGGGCTAAAAAAATAGATCTTTCTAATTGTACGTGGCTTTATTGTGTTGAAAAATATAGTTGATGTGGTAGCAGTTAAAAGTAGTCTGTTTTGATTAAGTTGAAGGAACAAGACTTGTTTTTAAAGCATGCTGGTTAATTAAGCAAGAGTCAGGAAATGGCATAAAGCTAGAGATAGGATGTTTTTTGAAAAAAATGCAATTCCGTGAGGTCAAATTAATCAATAAATAAAATTTTCTGATCAGGAAAGAATCTGTATTTCTGAGATATTTTATACTCTGTGTAAGCTTTTTATACACCAATAGATAGAGGAGCTGTGTTAAAGTGTTGGACTTGCTATTGTGTTATGGTACATCACTTTTTCTTCCTGATTTGAATTGTTGATTCAACTGTGATAATTTAGACAAGAGAGAAATGTAAATTCCATTTACCAAATGAGATGTTTGTAGTATTTAAAAAAAAGAGAGATTAAGAAATATTAGAAGTCTCTAAAAGCTATAATGTTATTCTGTAACCTTATAAAAGGCAAAAATCTAAATCATAATATTTCTACAGGCAAAATAATATACAATATCTAAAAAAAGTATAAACTGCTGTTAGAAAAGTTTTGAAATAAACAATATGTGAAGATAGGTAGTTAGGATTTTTAAGTATTTTTCTTCCCCTTTTCTCTCTCCTTTTTGGCAAGGAAAATTGAAATATTTATTTCAAATAGAAAAGGAATAAATAAATACAATTGGAATAAAACATTATGCTTGATATTTGGTGAACTTTGTTTTTTTATAAGTATTTTGGTTTTAAATATAAGTGCTGTGAAATAGTTCAGATCTCAAAGTTTGTGGGGAGAAAATGTTTCAGCATCTTTGTTCCTACCTGAGGAATACATTTCAGAGGTCTATTTTCCCTGTTTGCAAAATACATTTTTATTAGATCTATGTATTTGGGTTAAGACTTACTTAAAATTACTTAATTAGGTTATACTGAAATTCTAAGTGATTTAAAAAGAAGGATTATGGTAATATGACAAAACATAACACTGTTTTCATTGAAATTCTTAAATAAAGCCCTTTTAACATGCCAATTTTAAAAATCTATAAATTTAGAGTGTTAAAATAGTACGAAATATAAAAAGGCTGAACTCATAATGAAATGTATAATCCTGTACCAGTGAGCAGGGATTTTTGTAGGTACGTCTGGAACATGGGAGGAGGTCATTTACACCTTAAGTTTGGTTTTGAGCATTTCTCTTGTTGTGTTGTCCTTTTCATTACTTTATTATGTATATGTAAACACTTATAAAATGTTTGTGGTTGATTTGTAAAGAGAAAATGTAGAAAAAGAGGTAACAGTGTAGGTACGCTAAGCTAGATGGGAATTGATTGTGTTTTCCAAGGAAATTTTGAAATATATACCAAAGTAGAAATTGCTATAGTAAGGAGTAAATTCTAAATAATTGTACTGAAGCCGTTTGAAATACCATGGCTGTGAATTGTCTTTAAAAACCTCCTATAAGTGTCCGAAAAACAGTGCAACATTAAAAGATTTTCTAATTGTGATTTCTCTAGATAAATCTATAGGCTTGTTATGCTGATTTAAGGCACAGAGTATTAAAAAATAAACTTTAAAAAGGAGCTACATATGTGCTTTTCTCATAGATAGTTCTTTTTTTCTAAAAAGGAAAACGTATGTGTCTCTTTCCTCTGTGTTGTTTATGGTTTGAAATAAATAATAAATTTTTAGTGATTTATTTTTTAAAAAGAAGTATTTATATGAAAAATCTGGCAGTAGGTTTGTTTCACTTGTAATTTAATTTTGGAGAAATAGCAGAATGTTTCTGGATATTTGCATTTGTTTCAGAGGTTGGAGCCTAAGCCAGATTTCTGTGTAGTCTGTCAGGCAGCAACACGTCTGGGCATGTTACAGTTTGTAGCACTACAAATTAGAGCCATTTGACTTGTATTTGCTGCACGAGGCTTTCATAAAAAAACAAAATTGCCATTTAAATGGAAGTATAGGGAATGAGCTGTGTGCATGGGGTGTGTTTCGGGGTGCGGTGCTGGGCTGTGGAGGGGGTCGGGTGAGACCCAGTGGATTTTCCTCTGAGGTGCTGCTTCTGTCTGAACTTGTGATATCTGCACCCCCCACGCCCCGTCCCTCACTTATTTTATAAATGGATTATGACACTCTGGGTTATTTTTTAGATCACAGCAGGTTAGTTGCATGCACATTGTTTGCTACTTATTTTAAGAGAGGAGCTGACAAACTGCTATATGTGTTAGTCATATGTATACTGAGCACCTGTATGAAGAGTGTATGGGAAGGAGGATAGAATAGGAATGTGTTACTGAGTTTTCGCATTCGTTTCACTGCCGGATAGCTCCGCATTTCCCAGTAACTTTGTCCCAAAGTTTTCTGGGGGTTGTAAAGCTATTTTTGAGTTAATTTGCTTATTGCAATTTGCCTTCTTAAACAAAACAAACAAATTAAAAAACCAAACAGTTGGTAGAAGGTATTTCGACTGCTTTTTATCATCCGGCAGGGAGCGTGAGGTTAATACCAGCAACAAAAAACTGTGGTTGGGGACCAGAAACCTCAGTGCGGGAGCACCGAAAGCCGCCCCAGCATCAGCGGCCCGGGGCCGCCGCTGGGCGGGCCGGGCCGGGCCGCTCGGAGCGAGCTCCGCCGCCTCCGGACCGGGGCGGAGGCAGCCGTTCCTCCTGGGGCCGCACAGGAGCCGTGCCGGGGGCTCGGGACGGGACCCGCTGGGCAGCCGCCGAGGCGGGGCGGGGGGGCCGGGCGGGCCGGCAAAGGCGCTCAGAGCCGCAGAGGGTTAATGACGGCGGGGCCGGGGGCCGGCGGGACTTGTAGGCGCCGCGGCATGACGGGAACTGGCGGGAACGGCCGGGATGTGACGGGAGCGCCTGTGACGGCGCCGCTTGGCTCAGGGTGGTGGGGCCGTCACTGTCCCGCCGGGCCGGTCCACCCGCACTCAGCCGCGCGCTGGGGCGGCCCGTGCCGGCCGGGAAGCTCGGGGAGCGCCGGCCTTGCCCCGCGCCTGAGCAGCGCTCGGGGCGCGGCCCGGCCGGGTGCGCTCCTCGGGCGCCGGTAGCTCAGTGGCGGTTCCCTCCTTCCGCGGGGCGGGGGGTGCGGCCAGCCCTGCCCTGTCCCGGTGTCGGCGGGCTGGGCTGCCGGGGCCTGCCTGTGCCGCCCGCGGCTCCGCGCCCGGGCCAGGCTGGGCGGCGGTGCCGCAGGGCGGGGTCACCGGCCGGGCTGGCGGGGCTCCCCCAACCCGTTTCCTCTGGGGAGGGATTCGCTTTGGTTAAACGACGGGCGCGGCTCCTCCGCGCTGGCTCCGGGGCTCTCGCCGCACCTGCGGCCGCTCGGGGCCGAGGCACTGGCTTACGGGCTCGCTGCGTGTGCGGGGCTGGGCTTCCACTTTGTGCCGAGCACAGATACTTTCCTGCGGCCTCCGCCGCCAGTCAGCCTGCGTGGATAGCAAAGGCATGCACGTGGCAGGAGGAGGTCGCGTTTTTTATCTGCAAGTTTGGGTTTGGTTGGTTGGTTGTTTTTTTCTTAATGTGAAATGGAAGAATTAAGATGCTTAAACGTGCTGAAGTGTGTTGAAGTTACGGAGGGACAAACCCAGGAAGCAAGCAGGACTCAGCAGTCTACCTCATAGCAGGGTTTTTTCTCTGTGGACAAAGTGGGGAGGGAAGAAAGAGGAGGAAATATACTACGTGTTAATTTAATTTGTGGCAATAGTGGGCCCAAAATGCAAAATCAGCTTCTTGTTAAACATTCTCATGTTTTAAAATAACTTGTTAATTAACTGGAGATACCTTACTGTATGTATGAAAGGAATGACAAGTAATAAATCAGTCTGAAGTGAGTTTGGTAAATTTTGTTTGGATTCTTGTTTTCCTCCTTACTTTTTGGCAGCAAGTCTTGAAATACAGTGGTGCCATGCATCAGCAGTCAGCTGAACTTGGGGCTGAACATGCTTCTCATGGGAGCGAAACATGGTTATTAGGTTATTTTCCTTTTTAATAGTAATCCTCTTGAGATTCAGAAGTAAACATAATTTATTTGTTAACTAATAAAGAAGTACGAAGAAAATAATACTATTGAGCTCAAACAAAAGAAGAAAAGAAAGGAACTATGCCACAGTGGGTTTGTTTCCTATTGCACATGTTGCAGTTCAGTTTTGAGAGGAGGTGTGAGGAGCTCTACAAACATTTGTGTGTCTGAAAGCAGATTTTGCCAGTAATCATCACGTGAAATACAGTCCCTAATGTATACATAGATGGGTGTCATTCTCAGAAGAAAGAAAACAAAGAAGTGATTTTTTTTTAAATTATTTTTTAGGGGAAGTTATTGTTCCAGTGGAGGAAAAAACCCATTGTTTTTCTTGTAAAAAAAAAAAAAAATTGTTGGGTAGACAGAGAAAAGGGGTAAGTGCCTTAAGTGCCAGCTTTGTAACACCTGGTGGTTTGGACTTGGGGAGTTAAGCTGCTGAAGATGACTTGAGATACAAAATCAGCAAGTCCAGAACAAAACAAAATATAAAAGATCAAGACAAGGAAAATGTAAATACTGTCATATGTTTTAAACTTATTAGGCCCACTCTATTCCCATTCTGAAAAGAACCACTGTTTTTCCAGTTTTGCAGTAGGAAATTTTACTGGATTCTGTTTTATTTTAGTGGCAATGCATTAACACTGCACTTGTGCATTAGCACAATAAATACAACATATCCCCTTTCCAAAAATGTATAATGTAACTGTAAAGACTGTATAAGCAGTGGAAGCTACATGCAAAGGTGGTCAAATAGTTGAGGGTACCCAAAAGAAAGACAAGGTTAGTGATACAGGTGGTCTAATCTGACAGCCACTGTAAACTTAGCTGTAGGACAATTTTTGAAGAGTGAAATAAAATCACAGAGAAATTAAAGGTGACTTGAAATGCAACACAGTTTTAGCAAAAGAAAGTGCTAGACTAACTTGTTACCTTACATGTTTCATTGTGAGGAAACCGGTACTGTACAACGTGAGGAAATCATGTAAAATGGAAAAGATTTTGATTAATTACATTGTAAGCTAACTTTGGAATGCACTGACTGGAAAGAAGGCTTCAAACTTGTGTTTTCAAAGTGTATTGGAATTCTTTCCCTAGTGACACCAGTGAAAAAGTAGAATGGTGATAAAATCTTATGACAAAAAAAAAAGTGGACTGTATTGATAGAGAGGAAGATTGGAATATCCCATGCACCAACAAGATAAATCAAAACTGCGATTAATAGAATTAGATGAGATTTAGTGATGCAAATAGAAACTAATCACAATTTATTCTGAAAGAGTTCGTCGCTTCAGTGGTGAGTTGGTAGTTGGTGCAGTAGTCAGCAGCAGAATGATAGCATGCTGCTATGTGACGTGGCTGAGGAAAAAAAAGGTGGTGTCCTAGAAAGCATTATGGGATGGATTTACTGTGTGTATAGGATATATTACTGTCAAAGTATATGGCATTAGTAAGACCCTATCTGGAGCCCAAATAGCACCCACATTCAGATTAAATGGATTCAAACAGATGGATGGAACAGATGCAGAAAAGGACCACATGGATGTTAAGAGGAATAGAGAGGCTTAACGGAAAGGCACAGAAGTGACAATTACACTGTTTTTATATAGGGAAGGAAAATAATTATGTGAGCTCAAGATTAGAGTAAAGAAGCAAAACAAATGCATGCAAAGGGGATAAGGGGTAGAGTTTGCTGAAAATTGCAGGAAGAGCTCTAACTATCAGACCAACAATATTCTAAAGCAGTTGCAAATGAGAAGCTTAAATTTCTTTTTAAATGAAGTTAGATGTATCCAGAAAAGAACATCAGTATTGGGTTCTGTGTAGTATTGGGGAATTTGATTCATGAATCCTGGATATCCCCTCACATAATTCTGCATTCTTGTTTATCAGTAAAATGGATTCTGAGATGGATATGTTCATTTACGGTAGGTCCACTTTGAAAGTGCTGCTGGTTTTTGTCATCTTAATGTGTTTTTTGTTAATTAATTCTTTTCTTTGAGCACTTTAATAGAGGCAGAGTAGTTTGGTTATATTTGCTATGAATTGTATGTGTGGTTTGGACACCATGCTGAAGGTGTATTCACGCAGTGCTGCTTGACATCTTGCCCCTGGATGGGCTACTTGTAGAAGTCTTCATGAAAAAATTTTTTGGAATATATTTAAATGAAAAAACTCAAGTCATCTAGGGCAAGGCAATGTTGCATTCTAAAAAAGGAAGGTGTAATCAGCTTCCTTAGGTGTGAGACCTTGTGTCTTTTTTTTTGCCTTTTGAACTCCATAGTTTTTACATACAGCATTTAGTGCAGCACTGAAAAAATGACAGAAGAACCTAATGATTAAAGAACATTGCTTTTCAGCAAGGCTACCATCCTCTAGGCAGACAATTTAGGTCTTTACTTGGAGTTTTTGCTATTTGGGAAATCTCCTCAAAGCAGGGAGTTAAGCAATCATTGCTCAGCCATCCATTTTAATTTTATTTCTCAGTCCACATCTGTAGCAGGTTATTCAAAGAGAAATAATATAATATGTTTTAAGGATGTAACTTTCCATTCAGTGGTCAATAGAAAACTAAGTGATAAAATCAATCTAATCATCAATTTATGCATTAAGTGCTACCAGTGGCACTTTCAATAGTTGCTGAAGCAAAGGAATGAATGGATTATAGGGATTAAACTTCCTTCATATGCCTAGAGGGAAACAAGTAATGAAAATGGAAGGCTTATTTGGTATGAGACAGCACAAAAGACTTGGAAGACAAAAAAATAAATATGTATTATTTCTAAATTGTTTCTTGCACATTTTTTCTGTAATGTGGGATTTGAGCTACGGATTCAATCTTGAGGCTTACAGGGCAGAAGTGAGACCATGAAAGTGATTGTATGAGTATGGAATGAAACATGCCTGGTTGTTATCTAACCCAGATTCCTGAAAAATATTTCTCTCTTCCATCATGACTCTGATTCTTTAACGAAAATAATTCCTGTACATAGCAGATTCTTCAGGTTCTTTCTCTTGTTCTTTTCTTGACCTTTTTGAGCTGGAAGAAAGTCATGTACTTTCCCATTGAAATGGTGGGAACACAGTGTTAGGTCTTCAGCAAAGTAGGATTTTCTGACCTCTTTTGCCTGTGTCATCCTCCAAGGCTTTCCACTGCAAAAAGAGGCACTTCCTCTAGTGTCACCAATTTCTCGTTCTCTTGTGCTGCATTGCCTCTTGAAATAGTACTAATTGGAGGAGAAAATTCATGGAAGTGAGAAGCATTTATGAGACAAGGTTGATAATGATATTTGTGTGATTCAATAACAAAAGCAAAACAACTAATATTTTAATATTAAACAAAAATTAGATGTACTGAGTAGGGCGAGTCTATTCTTTGGCTGGTTCTATGTAAACAAGTCTGGGCAGAATATATACATATGTATACTCACCAATGTATATATACCTACAAACCTGATTTGCTGTGCATGCTGGCTGATGAGCAAAAGTAACAGAGGATCAATATATAGAAGAACTGGAAACTTAAACGCTGAACAAAATCAAAGTATGCTCAAGCTTGAATTGGTAGCAGTAGACTGGGAAAGGGATGGTTCAAGGCAGCCTGCAGCAGCATTTCTGGGTTGGGGTTTTTTATTTTTGATGTTTGTTTTTAATTATTATTTGTAGGAATGCTTTGGAGCCAGGTCATTGCTGCTGTAAATCTTCAGATTTCCATTGATGTCTCCAGAGGGGTAGTGTTTTACACCCCCTGAATAGATGGTGTTCTTGGTGGAAACGTTGTGGTGTCTTTGGTCTTACATTGTTTTTAAACAAGGGTGGTTTTGAAATGCTAACTTTAATGGTTAAAACTAATGGTAGGACTCTTTAGGAAATCTAAAAGCTGGACATTTTAAAGAAGTATGGAGAATTCGAAGAAAAACATATGGATGCATAATTGGGTGTTAAAGATAAATAGGAAACAGGTTGGGTTTTCTTTGCTATCAACTTTTGCCACTGGTGGGGTCCTAACTGAACTTTCTACCATCCCATTTCCTCTGGAAGTGATACACTGCACTTAACAGGCATTCTTCAAAACTTAATTCATGTTTGTGAAATACTGGGAGTGGCCAAGACAAAGTCTTCTACAAGTACCAGGTGCACCAGAACTGTCTGGCAAGTGAGTCTTTAATGAGAGACTTGAGGATGATGGATTTTTTTAAAAAGGATATGATGATGGAAGAGGTAAATTGTTATGTGAAAGAGAGGAAATGTCACATGATTTCTGTCTCTTGGGAATGTACCAGCTTGTGCTAGGTAGTCTCTTTCAGAGATGTGGTGGAGCAGAGTGGAGGGAGAGCTATAGACACAATCTCACATTCAATACGCTCCACAAAAGGATGCTGTGAAAGAGGGTTGAGTGTATATAATACAGTGCAGTGGATGAATAATGGGTTATAGATGAGGAGACAGAGGTTTATTAACAAATGTAGTCTATCATCTGTGTCTGAAAGTGATTGTATGATGCAAGGTGAGACTCAGTGTTGGCAGTGGTGTGAGGGACATGCATTCCTGAACTTTGTTCATTTTATGTGGACAAGTATCTGTATCACTTATCTACAGTTACGAAACTAGGTAGAAGAGACATCAAGGATTAAACAATGAGCACACAGTATTTCATTTCTACAGATGATATTTTCAGCTCAAAATCAATATATTTCAGTGGGCTGTAGGATTGAAGATGGTTAATCTTCTGTTGCCATGGCCATATTATGTCTCTCCAGTAAACACATGCTGCACTTGGATTTGCAGCATGCACAACTATTAGAATTTTTTTTTAGTAGTACTTGATTTCCAGTGTTGCTGGTGATTAAAAAAAAACAACCACTTTATATGCATGTCCTACTCAAGACTTTCCTTAGTTTGCATGATGAGAGGATCTGGAGCTCCCCATTGTAATCACTTCTGAAAACTCTAAATGGGGAATGGCAATAAAAAGAGCAATTTTGAGATTTTACAGGAGACTCACCTGTTAATCCACAGTAGGTAAAAGTGAAAAAACCCTGTACAAAGTACTAGAAGTTTATAGTGCCATTTGTCTTGTTTTCTGTTTGTAAGGGAAGCTGAACAGACCTTCTCATAAAGAGCTGTGTACATCTGCTTGACATGCTAAATTTACAATCTATAGACTCAACTAGTTAATATGCCAACTACTGTCTGGCTTTAGGTTCTGTTTATCTTCCATTGCTACATTTGTCTGGAGTGTTTTGTTGTTGAGAAATTTTGGACTTTATTCCCTAAAGCAGAAGGACAGGTTGCTGATGCCAAAATTTATTTAAGAAACAAGGAGTGTATAGCTGCTACACAGTGTAGTAACCTCAAATGCCTGAATGGCTCAATTTCAAAGCTAAGACTTGTGTTTCAAAGCTGGCTTGTGTTTGCAGGTCCCTCTCCTTCTCACATAAACTACAGTCAAAAGTGTGCAACTGCAGGATGAGTGACACACTAATCAAAATCTGTGCCTACTTGCTTATTTATTATGGCACTTTATGTTACCAGTTCCGTCCCTTTCTCTCAACCAACTGCTCTCTGGCTCATTTTCTCCTGTAAGCTCTGCAGAGCAGGGACAATCAGCTCTTCTGTGCTTGTTCAGTGCCTGGTGCCCCTTCTCACAAGTGCTGAGGTGCCCTGTGTTAGGCCCATGGGAGTACTGTAGGGCTGACAGCGGGAGCCCCAGACTTGGGCTGCTGCTGGCAAGGCCCAAGTCTGAAACATGGATCCCCAAGCACCTGCTTGGAGGGAAGAGGCTTACATAAATACCTGTTTTCAGAGTTGCCCAAATACATGGCTTTAACACATGTTTAAGATTTATGCACAGGGATGGCACTGAGAATGTCTGCCCCAGCCCCTCCAGTCCCGCTGGCTTTCCCTCACATCATTGCAGATGATGGAAAACCAGTTATTAGGAAAAATTTTTTTACTGAGGGTGGTGAGGCAGTGGAATGGGTTGCCCAGAGAAGTTGTGGATGCCCCATCCCTGTGAGTTTTCAAGGGCAGGTTGGATGGGGCTCTGAGCCACCTGGTCTGGTAAAAGGTGTCCATGCCCACAGCAGGGAGGGTTGGAACTAGATGATCTTTAAGGTCCCTTCCAGCCCAAACCATTCTGTGGTTCTATGATAAGATGATTGATTCTATGATTCTGTGTGCTATGCAAGAGCTTCAACAAGATCACTTCACCCAGCACACATCTGTACCATGCTGTTAAAATACTTTGCTGCCCTTTCAGGGAAAACTGAGTTCCTGGGTGAGTGCTAAATAGCATGCGGATTTAGCGGGGTATGATGACCCCTGCAAGGAGATGGAGTGGGTGCCTAAGGAAAGGCTGAGGGTTGAGAATTCCACACAAGGTATCTTGCCTCACCCCAGCGTTAGGATCAACTCAGCAGTGGACAAGGTGTCTTGAGAGATTTGTTGACATGTATAACTGGTTCTTGTAGACATCTTCATAAAACAGGATGGATAATGAAGATTATGTTCTTAGGTATTCTACTTTTTGCCTTCAGTGTGCACTGGGGCAGGGTGTCGTAATTTGAGGCAGTGGATTTAGGCAAAGACATGCTGCAGTGCTCAGCACTGCAAGAGCCAGGCCCTTTTTTGAATCTGGCCTCACCTCAGTAAGTGTGAGTAATGATAACAGAGGCATGAGAGCAGAATGACTGTACAGAAAGGAGAGCTGCTCTTGACTTGCTAGACTGAAAAACATATTTGTAAAGGGATAAAATTAGTGTTGGGTACAAGAATGCCATTTAATGAAACAAATGACTACACTTCTTCTCAGTGGCACGAAAAACACGTGACATATCCCAGATAACCAGCAGTCCCCCATTCTGCTCTAAGAGTTGCTGCAGAGCTTTGTCTCCTTTTGATATATTCCTCTCTGTAGTTCTACATCCTTATTTTTTGTTCATTATTGTTGCATTTTTTACTCATGCATGTCTTTACTCCTTTAGCTTTCCTCAATACTTCTCTTTTGTCTCTCCTGTGATCTGCCATACAGCTTGGCCACCTTCCATGTGATGGAGCAATGTAGCCGACTTGTGGGTTGACTTAGGCTTGCATCACCATCCTGACCCGGGTTGCATTGGCAGTCATCTGGAACTGACTACATGCCTGAACTGATAAAAGATGCTGTGGAAATATGGATCTCTGGGGCCTTTGCAAGGTATCTTCATATATATGCGTGTATGCATGTTGATGTGTGAGTACATTCAAAATGCCTACCTGTTCTATCAGCTCAGCTGACTGAGTGCTCCTTTGGGATTTGCTGCTGCTTAAGGCAAATGGGAACAGACCTGCAAAGCTCAGGGGAATACTGGGATTGACCCTGATAAGGGGGATATGCCTGTTGCCTAGGAACACCCATAAGCAAGAGATCCAAAACCCCTCACTTGACCTTTGTATAGTTCTTTCCCTTCCAGTGAGTCCCTTTCCCTGCCTGTGACTCATCTTCTTCTAAATGTAGACTGTAAGCTTCTCAGAGGACTGCCTTTCTCTCTGAACAGAGTAGCATAAAAAATAGCAACACTGTTGAATAACTAGTATTATTTTTTAACACACAAAACCTAAGGGCTGCCTTGCTGTATCTATGCTTCTCTGTCAACGGATTTATCAGTTCCCTCGACAGAACAGCGGGGCAGGTTCTGTCCTGACCCACGACAAGAAGGTTGTTCAGAGAAGAGGTCTCAGGAACAGCACAACTGCAGTGCAGTGGGGAGTAGACATTATAATAAAAGATGGGCAGGCTCTGACAAAGGCCAACACATCTTCCATGGCACCCATGTACTTACTTCCCTATTTCTGACCGATTTGTAATTGGCAGCATCCCCTTAGTAACTGCAGTGTGGCTTATGTGAATGTCCAGTAGGAAGCTGCCTGCTCCCTTCAGCAGGTTATTCAACACCCATCTCCTTTTCTCCAGCCTCTACATACACTGTCCAGCTGCCCAGTCCACTTCTGTTCTCAACTCTTGGTGACACTGCAGCTCTTGTGTTGTCTTCAACTTGTAGTAGATCTCTTACTCTGGGCAAACTGGTACCTTTTCTCTTTTCAGATGCTTGTGCCATATCCTGTCTCTTTGTTGCTTGGTCCTCTGGAGGACAAAAGAGTGAGAATCAGCAGTGTGTCACATATCCTGCAAACAGTTTGAGAACTGCTTTGACAGCCAGTGGAAGAAAATAGTGTGATGTGGTCACAGCAAGCACGTGTTCTTTCTAACAATTTACAATTGCACTATGATCCCATTGAGAGTGATACTCAAACCTCCCTCTGATTACCTGTTCTTTTCTCTTGCTGTAACAACATTGTTTCTTTCCAACACAGGAGTGTTTATGCAGAAATGCCAAGATTCTTTAAACAGATTACAGGAGGTTTACAAATTAAGGAAAAACTAGTATGGAACAAGAGGAAAATAATCCCAGCATTTTGCACTTACTTGTAATCAAAATCCTGTCTTTGGAGGGTGTTATGTCAAATATACACTTGGTGAGGCCTATGAGGATTTTTCCTGTGTAACGGCAAGAGTTAGCCCTAGCATATCACACTATTCTAAAAATGGTGTCCAGTAAGCAATAGGTGGCCACTCTTGGAAAAAAATCAGGAAAAAATTGGTGAAACCTGGATCCTCTACAATGTCACTTTCACAGTTGAGTGACTGACAAACAAAAGCAAAGAAAAAGACCCAGTGGGCTAAGTCACCATGAGGTTGGATTCCCCCTGTTGTGGAATTGAACAAAATCCAGCAATGTTTCCTTCTATTAGGTCTGATGTAAATGCTGTATGGTAAAGACTAATTTCTAAAAGTCAGCTGTAAACCTACAGGTCAGCCAATAAGACAGAGACTTGACACGTTTTTCATTGTGAAGTGTATGATAGTTTCAATCAACATCACTGCAGACAGTATATTGTTGAATCCAATGGAATTGGAATCCTGCTATGAATTTAATTGTTTTCCACAAGTAGAACAGAAGCCTTTGATTTCTATTAATTATGAATCTATGTGAAAAGCTATTTTGTGTGTATATATATTTAACAACAGGAAATGTAAAACATATTTATTTTTATTAAACTAATAAAAGGGATAAACCTATCAAAGCATGTTTTCATTTAATTTCTTTGGTCTTATTTCCCTTAGCATGAAACATGAAAGGTCATTAAGTTCAACCTCATGTATCTCAGGACACACAGGTCTTTCTATGAGATAATTGACGTCATACAAAAGCATCTCGTTTCTAAATGAGAACTTTGAGGTTGCAATAGTCCTTGTAACTGCAATCAACCATGGCTGGGTTGAGGCCTCAAGGTACAACACTCGAGGTACTACTTACCTGTTGCAATTAGGGTGGCACCTTGCATGAGATCTTTCCAAACTCTTGCAAATGTAATCCCTGCATTGAGAAGCTCATGCTTTATGAACAATGAGCAGCAAAAGGTTAGGAAACATGGAATAGGACAAGGAGAGAGAAATTGTAGAGCTCTTGTAAATCCATTCAGTTCATAGTAAGCAGTCTGCAGGAGTGGGATCTCTAAATGGTAGCCAGATCTGTAGCATGTTGAGGTTTGGCAGATCTGTAGCATGTTGGTTCTCCACCTCCTGGAGGAGAACATGGTGTGTGGAAAGTCATGGAAAGGAGAGAGTGAGGGGAACTGGCACATGGCTGCAGCCTGGCAGCAGTGCTTTAGCAGAGGCAAGGGTGGCATGGGAAGATGGAAGTTCCTGAAAACTGTTTGGTGGCAAAGCTATGTGTAGATACTCATGAATACAGGTGTCACCAGCTTGAGTGGCTCTGGCAGCAGCTGGAGAAACAGCAAGAGGAAGAGAGCAACAGGTATGACCTGTTTGCCAGTGCAGGGGAGAAAGGAAAGGCAACATCAAAACTGCCCCCTGTTCTACCTGTTGTCAATCTCACAGATGTATGCTCCAAAAAACCTCATCTAGAGAATGTTTCTTACTGCTTGAAATTAAGTCATTGTCAAAGAAATGGTATGAAAGGTTTGTTTTCTAGAAAAAGATTTTGACACTGAGAGCTGCAGGATGCTCTCTTTAAAAACAGTGGTTCCCTCCACCTCCACGGGACTTCTCTTGCATTTAGGTTGACCCGCACATTGCACCAAGACGCCACTGATTTTTCTTCTTCCTCAGCCACTCCCGCCCTCCAGCCTGTTCAGGCACTACATCTCAACCATGAGCTATTTCAGGACTTCAGCCTCCCACACCTCCCCTGTCCCACCTCCTTCCCATCTCAGGCTCCCTCCTGGAAGGGCGGGATAAGCCCCGGGGCCGTACGCGCTGTACGGGTGGCACAGCCCCAGCGGGTGGCTGGACTGGGACAGAAGGCAGCGCAGCTTCGTGCTCTTCTCTGCCACCACGGAAAGGGCCACGGAGAGTGTGCATCTGCGTGTGTGTGTGTGTGTGTGTGTGTGTGTG
>NW_021940750.1:1217441-1239700 GCF_001715985.3 Manacus vitellinus
AGCCCCGCCTGCTCCAGCAGCCCGTCCGCTCCGCGGTCCCGGTCCAAGGAAGGGCTGAAGCTGAGTGGCCGCTCCTTTGTAAGGGGTGACAGTAGTGGTGGCCGGGAGGGGATGTCGACAGCGTTTAACTGACATCCCAGAAATACAGGAGCGCAGGGGAAGTACAGCAGAGGCTGGTGCCAGGGGATCACCAGTGCTACGCTGCACTAACTTTTCTCAGTTCTTCGATTCCTGGTCGCAGGAGGCACAGTTTTTTCCATCTGAGCAGATTGCCACTGCAGCTTTGAAGTTAGGATGAGGCTTTCGAAAGGGCTTCTCTGCCGGTGTAACAGATCAGGCCAAGAGAGTTTTCAGTTCCATTCCTCCCAAAGGCAGTGGGAAGGACAAGTCCTAAGCCTAATTGGGAATTGATGAGGTGGGCCATAAGAAGAATTGCAAACTGTAAGAGCTGTGAGTTTAAGATGAGATGATAGTTTAAAAGGCTGCACAAGGTATTTCCTTCCCTCAAGGGGAGTAGGAGGACATCAAGTGCTCAGATGCTGCAGCTGCTTCCAGGTGGCAGACCTGTAGGTGCAGCAGCCCCGCAACAAGCTGGTAGGTTGCTGGGCTAACGACAGTGCTTCCTGATAATCTTCAGCCAACACAGAACTCGTATATGAACACATGGTCGGGCAGTCGAATTTCAGCTTGTGAGACGCCAGTAAAGCAGTAATGCTACTGGCAGCACACATAATGCCAGAACGTGTCATGAGTCCTGCGTGCACGGGTTTGAAATGCAGCAGCAGTGCCTTGGACCAGCTGTAGCTTTACATACAAATGAATAAGGCCCATGTGTTCCTCCCAGCTAGAGAAATGGAATGCCTGTTAAAGATATGGTTGGCACAGGAGACCCAAACCCTCTTTGTCTTTCCGATGTTAGTTTTAAATATATTACTTACTGCATTATCAGTTGCCTGCTGACTTGTGGTGCATCACAGAAGTCTTGGTGGCCACTTTAGCTTGTTTTGCATTGTCACACGTGGAAGTTTGCAGTGCTTGAGCCAAATACCAGCTTATCAGCTGGAACCACAAACTGTAGACAACAGATCTTCCCACAATCACATTCTTAGATGTTCAGAGAACTGCAGTGCAAATGTCCTCCGTCACTGGTCTGTACAAGTGCAGGCAGCAGCAGGCCACTGTATGTGGCCAGTGGCTACTCAAAAATTATTCTTTCTCTTTGCCATGGTCATGATCTTCAAGACATGGAGGAAGAGGAGCATTGGCAGGACAGCTAAATTCCCTGTTTGTTGCTCTGCTCTGAAGTGGAAGCACTGCTGCGGTGTCAAGGAGCATGGAGAAATAGGGTGATGGTGCCTACTGATTTGGACTTGAGCTGTCACTGTGGCTGACAACGTTTGGCCATCGCGAGCTAGCTGTTGTGTATCCTCTGTGTGCAGCTTATGCAGGCGAGATGTTGCTTTATTGGGACAGCTGCTGTAATCTCTAGCTGAAATGAGGAGAGGTTGTTGTAATCTGAATAAGCACTGGGTTGGTTTGCCCTGAAGCACATTGTGGCACCAGCAATAGTCTGGGCAGGTTGTCTGTTTTCTCTCCTAAAAAGGAGTATAAGGCACAGCTTGCAGATATGTTGGGTCACCTTGAGAATCAGCGAATTACTAAGTCATACTGTAGGAAGAAGTGCATTTCCTGTTTTTCTGGTCTTTTAAAAACTAGTGGGTTTGATGCTAATTGGCTATACTGTAGTTACTGTTATGTGTTCTTTCTACTGCAGGACTAGAAAGCAACTTTACAACAATTCTGAAACACAAACACTTTTGTAAGGGCTTCTTACCGCCCTTTACCTCTTCTGCATGTCTGAAACTGACTTGGAAATTCTTTCCTTGTTTTCTTAGAATTTTTTTTGGATACCTATATTCAGTTGCTTCTATCTATGCTCTGTCTAATTTTCTGGTATTTAGAAGGAGGGGATTTGAGGAGGAGGAACAACTGGATGAACCAGTAATGTACTCTGAGAAAATCAGGTTTGTACTACTTGAAATAGCATCTCTTTTGACCAAAAGTTAATTTTTCTAAAGTTGCCCTTCTGTGTGAAGGTCTGTATGCAGCTTTTCTGGTTTACCCTCTGCATAACTTGCATCTGGCTAAATTTTTGGCTACTGTACAGTGAATGGACGTTGGGTGGATGTTATTTCAATGTGATATTTCTGGGTGCATCTCGAGCGAGTATGCAGTGAAAACTTGTGGGTTCAATGCTCTGTCTTTAATGTGCCTCATAAATTGGCAGCAAAGATTACAGCTCCCTTGATTGAAAAACAGTTTAGCTAAAGAAACCACAGACTTGACAGGAGCAGCATGCCAAGGAGTCATTCTGAAATCACCAAGAATACAGCAAAGATGTGGCTGCTCTCCTGCCTTCCTCTAGACAGGCAGATCTGTTGATGGTGCTGCTAGTTGTGATCCATAGTGGTATTTCCTTAGGTTGGATGAGTGTCCTATTCTTCTCCCATTGATGGTAGTGGCAGGCAGCCACCTTGCTTCTCTGCCATTGACAATTGGGTGTATTCTGCAGTACAGAGTGTCTGGAGCGGGGAACTGTCTGCTGCTGTCATAGCTCCCATTTGGAGAGTTGCCTTGTCTCCTATTTTAGGAAGTCACCTCTTTTTCTGGAAAACATGAAATAATTTTTCTGTCCCTTTCCTTCAGTAACTTGGTGAAATTAATTCAAAATCCTATGGTAATTCAGACTGGGAGGGACCTCAGGAGGCCTCTACTTCAACCTCCTGTTTGGAGCAGGGTCAGCTGTGAGATCAGACCAGTTTGCTATATGCAAATAATCAACTTTGTATATTCAAAATACACTGTCACTGCAAGTTGTATTGATCTGGTGCTCTAAAGTGCCTGACATCTTGGTTGTCTCAATACCTGGTTGTGTAGATACCTAAACTTTTTATTTATTTTTTTCCTGGCTCAAAATCGCAAATATGTTGATGAGAAATATATTTTTTCCCTGATTTGATGTAACTGAAGTGATGTGTTAAGTGGAAACAGAGTTTATCTTGATTGTGTAATTGTCCATATGACACTCAAAGAAAAGTCCTGTTTTCTTTCAAGCCTCACAATGGCTTAAAAAAGCACCCACTTCTTCCCCCAGTGCCTTTGATAGAGACATGGTTGAATAATCGTACATTTAGTGGTTACAAAATGTCTGATAGTGGTGATGCTTTCTCATGTGGTGAATACAGCTGTACAGTTGTATTGGGGCCAACAAACGTTTGTGAAGATGAGCTTGCCTTAATTAAGCTTCTTGGAGTTTATTCACTAACATGCAAAATTAACTAAATGTGAGCAATTTGCTCTAAATTTCCTAAAAAAGAATTTGTAAGAGGTTGTTAATCAGGATGGTGCTCTCAACTCCCTCTAACTTCCTGTGATTTGAATTTAGACAAAACCCCCTTATTCAGTCTTAAACTGTTCTTTTCCTGTGTAAATGTTTAACAAATAACTTGTTGGAGCAGCAGCAAAGCTGGGTGAACCTCTCTGCCTTCTTGTCGACTTCTTTTAGCTTCTTTTATTTAGCCTGGGCTATGCATAGTCCAGCATCTAAAAATAGCAACTTGTGTACCAGGGCCACTAAGGAAGGCATGAAAAATGTATGTAACTGGGTACATGAGCAGTGGAGTAGATACTTATTTGTGTCTCTATGGTCAGGTCTTTTAAAAATTAAGAATATGGGGGGTGATTCCCAAACTCTGGCAAGCAGGTTGGGGTAATAACAAGCTCTGTAAGTCAGACCTTAACAATATTATTAAATTAATAAATGTGATGCTTATGTGAAGAGGAAAAAGACTAGCTGGATTTTGTACTTGTCAATGTTTTGAGTTAGATTCCATGTATAAGATTATGCTTCCTGTGGTGTCTGGAAACGGTGTGTTATGAAACAGACCCTGATCCTTATGAAGTTCGTGGGATATCATTAATGAAATGTCAGATGATAAATTATGTTAACAATAATTTAAGAACTCCATACAAAGGACATTCACTTTAGTGCTGACCATGTGCTAACTTGTTGATGACTGAGCAGCTTTCACAAGCGATGTTGTTTTCCAAACTCAGTAACATCAAGTGAAATAGTTACCTGAAGGCTTCTTTGTTTTCTGCAAGTAGGTTTCAGTCCCTGTTGCACAACTGAGTGCAGTCTTGATTTGCAGGTGTTTCACAATGTGCAGTGATATAGTGTAGACCATGTCACAAATCACTGTTGCACAAATCACTGTGCAACACTAGTGCAATGTGTGATGATGGTGTAAGTAGGGAAGTGAAAGGAATTCAGCCTGCTCTCCCTGCAGGATGTGAGAGGAGAGGCTCTGCCCAACTCCCAGTTTTCCCTGCATGCAAGTGCTTGGCTGGTGTGTGCAAAGCTTTAGGGAAAGCTTTTGGTTCTCTTGTTCTTTAGCAGAATCACTTATTCAGAGATTTATCATCTTCAGCACTTCAGATCCATTGGAAAGGTTTTCTGGCCTTGTTCTTGATTCTGAATTCTACACAAACACTTCTACCCTTGTGTGAAATAAAGCATGGCACTCATCAACCTAGAAAGTAATGTTAAGAAAGTGTGAAAATATGCCAGTTTGCTTGTAACTCACTCGTGATCGTGACAGCTCAAGAGAAATGTGCAGCCTGAACTTGGAGCATGTTTTGCTTTTTTGTATGGCTATTTGCACAGTGCTTCTGAAGGGTTATGCATTGAAGAGTGGTTTTGAGAACAAGCTGGTGCTACTGTCATAATCCTCTCTGAACTTCCCAGGAGTGCTTCTCCAGTGTGTGTGGCTTTTGCTTTTCCTATTTGCCATGTAATGTTTCCAAGTATCCATCCTGAATTTTCTCTAGTAAAAAAGTTAGCTGTCTCCCTTTAGTCATCAGTCCTATTTATAGTTGGTAATTTAGAAGACTTCTGTCAGTGTCTCCCTCCCGCTTACTCCTTGTTGGACTAAGCAAGCAATGCTCTTCCAGAGCAACCCAGGAGAAGTGGGATCTCTGACCCTGTTTCTCTAGACTCAGCAGCTTGCATTGTGTGGTGCTTGAGTGGGCTGCAACTCCTTCAGAGACCTTGCAGCTCTTGGTGAGTAAGGGAGGTTCTCTAGTATTTTTTACGTAGGCTACTGCTACTAAGATATCCTAAAATTAGTTTTGCTTCCTGACAGTGTAAAGGAATGCTGTTTTCTACAATTTTGCTGTATTTCTGCTGCTTGACTGCATCTTTCAGGTGTTTTCCTTTGCACATGATGTTACTCACTGTTTAAAATCTCTGCTTAGTAGGATTCCTCAACACTTGTTGCGTTGAGTGCTCCTTCTTGCAATCTGTGCTCAAAAGAGGAGTGGGAGAGCAAATACTCCACCCAGAAGTCCACAGTCTCATCTCCAGTTCTGATGTATCCCCACTGATGGACTTCAGCCTTCCACCTTGGGCTTGTACCAGCACGCTAAAGGTGTATGTGTGGGCACCACCATCAATCAGGCTCATAATCTCCAGCTCTGGAGTTTGATTCAGAATATGAACAGGCATTGCTGTGTTTAACTGCAGGAACAGAGATGTATGTGAAGAAGGGTTAAATGCTGTAGTACAGTTTCTCTACCTCCAAAAAAAAAAAAGCTAATGATGTGTGGAGGACAGATGTTTGCATTACGGTGAAAAGAATACCCATCTCTGATAAACAGCCTGAGAGGGAAATGCTTGAAAATTTATTAGCCTGGGGGATGAATAGCTGTGTTATTTTAAGCCAGCTCATTCTCTCAACCTTCTGTGTGTTTTAAAGTAGGGATACTTGTAATGGAAACTGGTTAATTAAAACTAGAGAATTTATACAAGGATGTAATCTAGAGTAGTATCTTTCTCCCGTTTCTTTGTTTCCAGTGTACTTCCCTCCCTTTTGGAAGATTATCTGTGAAGCACCCTGGTGACAGCAAGGAAAAGCCTTGTGTACAAGTGAGGAGCGCAGAAGTGTCTCCAGCAAAGAAGTCCAACTGGAGTTGTGCTGGGTGTTACTGCCAGTTGGGTAAATACTCTCCTGTGTGAAGAACAAGTAAGCTAGGAAGCCCTGAAGGTGTGAGGGCAGAGCTGAGAGTGTAGTTTGGGGGAAACTGTAGTAGTTCTCCACCTGGGAATTGTTTTTTGGTAGGTGGGTGAAACACGTTGTTCTTGGTCTTTTGAATCACAGAATATGCTGAATTGGAAGGGATCCACAAGGATCCTTGAGTCCAACTCCTGGCCCTGCACAGGACCATCCCCAAGAGTCACACCACGTGCCTGAGAGTATCGTCCAAACGCTTCTTGAACTCTGTCAGGTTGGTGCTGTGACCACTTCCCTGGGGAGCCTGTTCCAGTGCCCAACCACCCTCTGGGTGAAGAACCTATTTGTGATATCCAACCTAAACCTCCTCTGACACAACTTCAGAGCATTCCCTTGGGTCCTGTCACTGGGCACCACAGAGAGGTGGTGGAGAGGAGAAGACCCCTCTTCCCCTCACAAAGAAGTTGTAAACTGTGATGAGGTCTTCCTTCAGTCTCCTCCAGGCTGAATATATTCATCCCTAATACGTATGGTTGAGATGATCATGTCTGCTATGAAAGGGATGATAGTAAGAAAGTATCTCCTAATTATTCGAACAGAAATGCCAAATGTGATTCTGTAGGCTTGTATATGAATACAAATATGGGATAAACACTATAACTGGTAGGTAAAGCATCTCGTGTTGGGCTTGCATGGTGTAATTACTTGCCTAATTAGATTTAGGGTTGCTGCTTGTATTTTCAGATGACTTCTGTTGCTCACTTACTGGTAGACTTTAGAAAACCAGGGTTTCTAAAGAAAAGCAGAAGATTTTTCAGATTGAGTACATTAATATCTGAAAATGCTAGAACTGGAACAATTTGAGTTCCTTCCCCTGTAGTACTTTTAATTGTACCAAAGAATTCTATCTTAAATCTTCTTTTTTTTTTTGACTCCTGATTATTTAACCTTAATGTGATATATTGTTTTTCAATCTGTGCAACTTCCAGATTCCTGGAGTTGAAGTCTAGAGCAGTACACCATCAGCCACTGAGTGAGTCATTAGCAGAGCTGAAATCCTGATCCACAATATAAGCTTCCCCAGCTAACATGGCAAAAGAGCTATATACAAAATTTCCTGCTGAGCTTCTAATTTACTCCCTTACCCTTAGCAACAGATGGTGACACCTAAAATCCTGGGGTTTGGTTGTGGGTTTTGAAAGAATCCTCATGTGTAGCAGTTCTTCAAACTAGAGTTGAGATGTCCAGAAGCTGAGCCTCAGGGAAAATAGTGCCTGTTCCATTGTTTCTTGTATTTCTTTTCCCATTTTTATTACCCTCCCTGCTTCTTTCTCTCTTGAGGGTTCTCTTGTTTTTTGCTCATGACTCAGTTGCTTCTCAGTTGTGAGAGACAGCTGGGTGGCTGAGATTCAAGCATGGTTTGCATATGTGCAGAACTTACTGTCTTTTTGACTGTACAGATTTGGGTTTGGTTGCATCTTTGTTTTTTTTCTGTTTTTTATACCTCGCTTCTGTTTTCTCCTCCTAAGTAATCATGAGCTGCGTTTTCTAGAAGGGCGTATTCCATCAATCATGGCAGTACCTGAGGAACAGCTGGGCTTCCACTTCTTGAGGAGCTCTCTACTTACTGGACAAGGAAGAGCAGAGTTGGGGAGCTCAGCTTTAGGGATGTTAATCACAAAGATTTTTTCCAAAGGGTTTTCATGTGTGTTAGAAGACTACCACTGAAGCAGAAAGGGAGAAAGGCTGTAATGAAAGAAGGGGACTGGGACATGAGGGATAAACTCAGTGGGGCAAAGGTTTTTATTGTTGAGGGGAGGAGCTTGTTGTGCAGAAACTGAAGAATCTGATCTCTTTCCAAAGTGTCTGGTCCCTGCTTTTAGGTGCAGAGGTGTGGAAGACTGTGTAGATACAGAAAGCAGAAGGCAGAGAAGTACCTATAGTTCTGCAGTTGCTGCTACCCAATCAACGCTTGCATGCTGTTCTTCTCCGTACTCTACTTCACCAGAAAGATCCAGTTTCATGTTCCTTGTCTGTGACTGGCTGGTCTGTTTCTCCAAAACTCTTCTCTTGTATCTGTTCTCATCTCTGGAAGACCTGTTTCCCATAGGCTTTGGTCCATCTGCTCCCTTCCCCAGGATTCTTATCCTACCAGCAAAGGTGCTTGAGCTATAAATTTGTAACTTACTATTGTTTTTCACAAATATATTTTCTTGAAAAATACAGTACTCCTGATGTCTGAGTCCTATCTGCCACAAGAGCTCTCCATCTCCAGAGTGTGATGAGTAGAGGTGATTCATCATGGCTTAAAAGTCCGATCTCCCAACTCAGAATATTCTGTGACTCAGTGACTCTAACAGGAGTGAGGAGCAGCAACCAGGAGAAGGATAGGGCAGTAGACGATCACTGCACTGCTGGAAAAAGCTGCTACCCTGTCAGTAGTTGAACAAGCTATTAGAGTTAGGGTGTCTTGCAGTTTGTTCCTGCCTTCAGATGTCCTGCATGTCCAAGCTAGTGTTTGTCTTGCATGGCAGAAGGAATGTGTATTCTTATCATTTTACAGGTGTTCTAATACCAACTCTTTACCTCAGTATTTTTGTCCTGGTAGACCCAGATCTATGTCAAAACTTTTGGGGCTCCGCAACTTTTTGTTGGTTCCTAGATTTGAATATAGAACACTCCATTTGTTGGACTGGTTCTTCGTCTTTGCTATTTATTGCCAGTTCTTGGGTGTTCACTCCAACCTTCACAGCCTTGTTCATGTCCCTTACATTGGAATCAGTGGTGTCAGTTTATAAATGAGATGCCTTCAGTCACAAGACTGAGTGTGTGGTTTTACATCATGGCTTTCTGATGTAAAAGTTTGGTGTGAAGAGAGAAGGTAGATGGAGAACTATGCTCTTGCTTTTTTCCTCCTTATGCTGGCACTGATGTTGGTCTGTTTGTGCGATGATCTGGTTAAGGAGTCTACCCTGCAGAAAATTAGTCACTTGGGGCTATTTATGCTCCATAGACTGCTTTGGTCATATGAATTTCAGTGCTGGTGCAACAGAAAGGAAACCTGGCAGTATTATGAAACTATATATTGAGAATACAGTTGAGCCCATTGGTCAGCTCGAATTGCTCCAAGACCAGGCTGCTGCCAAAAGAATTGCTGCTGCTGTAGTCACTGGCTGTGAGCTCTCGCTGCTTCCCTTATGTTACCTCCAGTCAATGTGTGGCTGTGGAGGTGTGAGTGAGGTCTACTTGTGTGGCTGACAACTAACTCTGCAAGAAAGACCAGCTGTAGGTAGCTGGATCAGCTTACTGAGCTGCCTGAAAAGCAACTGGCAAAGAGATGCTGAGGAAGCAGGTAAGAATGGATGGCGGGGTGACATCCTGCAGCTACACTGGCTGAAATGGAGCCTAAAACTGCAGGAGGAGCGTGTTTTCAGTTCTGTTGCTTGGTCCCATCTTAATGGGCTATTCCAGAGTCCCATTTTGCTTGGTTCTTTGTGGGTCAAGATGGGTGGCATGTACCTCTTGTGGGTTTGAGAGGATTGTTTGTGAGTTGCAGAGTATGGTTTTGGAAGTCCTTGCTAACAGATTTAACTAGCTCCTTTCCTTTTCTAAAACTAGAATAATGGTCTTGTATTGATTTGATAGCTAGGGTATTAATTTTAAGACATAAAACTTTTTTGTCATTCCTTCTACAGTAGTTTAGTATTCTTTTCTTTCTGTGATCTTGTCCTTAAGGACAGACTGGTTGTGTTTGGCTGTATTTCAGGATCTTGTTCTGTTAACCAAAATCTTGAGGTTTTACAGTGTTTGAAAATGGGATGTGGGATGTGGTAGGGAATCTGTAAATCTAAAAGTCTTTGTAATCCAAGAAATTTTAGTAAAATGAAAGAGGTGGATTTTCAAGCTGCCACCTATGCAGAATTGTGGTAGCATCTCATCACAGCTGGATTTGTCACTTCTATGCTATTATTGGTTTTGTTTAAATCAAAGTGTAGAATTGCTGATATAAAACATTGCCTTGGCAACATCTGAAAATAATGCATTTGTTCAGAGAAATGTTAGTGTGACATACCAGTATAGACTAGCTTGTTTCAGTCACTGTAAGTAAGCTTTGGATTGAAACCACGTTTCTTGTACAATAACCTAGAATTTGTCTCTTCAAACTTACTTTCAGCACAAATTCTGTACAAAGTGAGGAAGTAGATTTGAGTAAGAGTATATCTTATTTCATAAATGTATATTGTTTTAAAATAGCCTTTACTGTAGAAATTGGTTTACATTTTCATTTTAGGGTCTTATTTTGGGGGGAATTGGTCATATGGCATGCCATTCAAAACTTTTAATGCCCGATGTGGTACTATATGCATATACTTATTAGCTGTGGATTTTCTGCGGTCTGAACTTTTGCCCATATTCCTAAATCTTGGAGTAATGATACTGTTCTTTAAAAAGCCCTTTCTCCCTTCTCCTCCTTTCTCCCTTCTCCTCCTTTCTCCCTTCTCCTCCTTTCTCCCTTCTCCTCCTTTCTCCCTTCTCCTCCTTTCTCCCTTCTCCTCCTTTCTCCCTTCTCCTCCTTTCTCCCTTCTCCTCCTTTCTCCCTTCTCCTCCTTTCTCCCTTCTCCTCCTTTCTACCCTTCTCTCCTTTCTCCTTCTCCTCTATTCTCCCTTCTCCTCCTTTCTCCCTTCTCCTGCCTTTCTCCCATTCTCTCCTTTCTCCCCTTTCTCCTCCTTTCTCCCTTCTCCTCCTTCTCTCTTCATCATCCTTTCTCGCCTTCTCCTCCTTTCTCCTTCTCCTCGCTTTCTACCCTTCTCCTCCTTTCTCCTTCTCCTCCTTTCTCCCTTCTCACTCCTTTACATCCCCTTCTCCTCCTTTCTCCTTCTCCTCCTTTCTCCCTTCTCCTCCTTTCTCCCTTCTCCTCCTTTCTCCCTTCTCCTCCTTTCTCCCTTCTCCTCCTTTCTCCCTTCTCCTCCTTTCTCCCTTTCTCCCTCTCTTCCTTAAGGTGTCTTAGTTCCTTTGATACAAGCTACTTCCTCTAGCCACAATGTCGACTTTCAGCATGAATGATGTACCTAAGTTCAGTGCTGTGTTAGTTTGCATGTGCAGTGGGCTGCTTGGCCTCTAACAGTGACCCGACCAGACTGTACTGTGCCCCAGCTGGCCCATGTTTGTCCTGTCCACATTCTGGTGCTTGTGGAACGGCAGTGTTTTGGTGAGGTGGCACTAGCTGTCTGAACACATTGTAAGACAGGTTTGCAGGACCTGAAGAAGAGCAGCAGAGATGCGAAAGGGAGCTTTGCGCAATTTTGAGGGGTCTTCTGAGAGAGAGCTAGAAGGACCTGTGGGTAATAAAGCTCTTTTGTGATTCTGATCAGTGGACTAAAGGTACCAAGATCAGTCTGTGCAGAGGTGGTAAGAACAACCTCCATTGTTTCTAATGTCTAACTTCTAAAGGAGGATTTTCTCTTGGACCAGAGAGGGAAGTTCAATACTTGGCCCCCAGTCTCACTCAGAGAGGAGTTGGGGGGGCACTACTGAAAACCTTTTCTGTTGTGGAACTTATAAGCTTTTCTAAATCAAAGAGTCTTTGGAAAGTTGGGATAGGGGAGCTACAGGGATGGGACGTCAAAAAAGGAAGGAAAGGATCAAATAGGAGGGAGATGGGGCAGGAGGTACCTGAAGTCAAACGGGGAGCCAGTGGGGTGCACCCTATTGTGGATGCGGCTTTCCAGAGAATCCAGGCGGTTAGTAGAGGCTATTCTCCCTTCACAGCATTGCACCTGTGGACAGAAGGTGTTGCTGGAAGTTCCTCTGAGCTACCTTTTTTTCTGAGCTGTGACTGCTGGTCTGCTAGCTTGGGACAAGCTGAAGAGTCCTGTTGCCACTTGCTTGAGTGGACTGTGTAAATAAAAAGGGAGGTTGGAGAGATTGCAATGAAGACCTTGGAAGGAGATTGTGGTGGACCTTCCCAGGGGGTTGCTGCATTCTTGGTGTGACTATCCATAGAAGTCTCCACCTTGCCAGGAGCAAAGTACATGTTGAGGACATGGTGAACAGTGCTGCGTCTGTGCCAGTGTTCCCTGATGGAGGCAGGGTTCAGTGGGACCTGAAATCCTTGTGGAATGCGGGCTGGCCTGGAGGTCCTTCCCTCTGCCGGGAACGTGTGCCGAGCTGCCCTGTGTTTGGGACACGAGCACGCAGGGCTGTTGGCAGCCAGCTCAGGCTTCTCCGTGAAGGCCGGCTGGGGAGAACCGCTGGGGCAGGCGGCAGCGAGGGATATGGGGAATGCTATCGGCTGGGCCCCAGCTGAGCACACGTGGGCTGCGAAGGGCGCGCTGGTGGCACCGGGCTCGTGCTGCTGGAAGCCAGGCGCTCGGGAAGGGTCGGCTACCGGCCAGCAACGGGGATCTCCAGCGCCCCGGTACCGTGCATTCTTAGTACCAGAGGGCTGATGGCAGTGCGCGCCGTGGTGCGGGCGTGCTGGGATGAGCGTGTGGGAACAGGACGCCCGGGCCGGGGCATCACGCGTGGGCGCAGAGAAGGGCCGCCAGGGCGCCGTCGTGCCGGGTCCGTCTGTCGGTCCGTCTGTCCGTCCGCTCCCTCCCCGCCCGCCGCGCGCCGCAGCGCCCCCTCGCCCGCGCGCGCGCGGGAGGTGCGGGCGCTCGGGGCCCGGGGCCGCCCCGCCCTCCGCGCGGCATCGGCCTCGCCCCGCGGCCCCCGTGGGCGTCGGGGAAGCCCGCCCCGCTCCCGGGGACCCGCTCCCCACGGGTGGAGGCCGCCCCCACGAAGGGTTAACGCCGCTCACCTCAGCCGCCCCGGCGCGGCGGCGGGGGCGGGGGAGCGTGCCGTCACTGCGGCGGCTCCCGCGCCGTTACCTAACCGGTGACATAACGCGCTCTCTCCGCTCCGCTCAAGGAACGCCTGGGGCCATCTCGGGGGCTGGGTCTCAGACCCTGTGGGGAGGTGACGGGGCCGCTGTGAACCCGGCCGGGGGCACCTGGCTTCCTCCGCCTGCATTCCCGCTCTTCCCAAGCCGCCCCCGCTCCCCCCCGCCCGCCCCGAGGGGAGGCGGGCTGCCCCGGCCGGGAGCTCTCCCCTTGTCCTCTCTCCGAAGTTTCCCGAGCGGCTGCCGGCGAGCCGGGCGGGCAGTGAATCGGAGGGCCGCCATCCCCGCCGCTGCCCCGTGGGAGGGGGACACGCCAGGCCTGGGGTCCGCGGCCGCCTCGCGTTGACAGGGACACTGGCAAGGGACGACTGCTGGTCCACGTGCGGCCGGGGGGGCCGGGGCAGCCTGCACCAGCCCATGCAGTGCCCGCAGGCGCTTCCTCTGCCTTCCTGCTCTGCCAGGGAGAAGAAAGTGCATCGAATCAATTGTAGCTGAAACATTTAAGGAGGCTTGATGGGAGCCCTATTTCCATGGGAAAATCTGGGGAGTTTTCCACCGGGGGAAATGCTGCAAGTTTTCAAGAGCTGGGAGTGAAATATAGAAGGCATCGGTGGGCGTTTCTTTATTTAGAAACGGGAAGGCAAAGGCAGTGTTGCCCGAGTTCTTCCTTAAATCTTTAAGGCAAACACCTATTGCAAAACAGTGCCGATACGAATAAAAAAGACCAGGATTTCTGGAGCGCTTTAACGTAAGAGTCTCCCTAATGCGTGATGGTAATTTATCGAGGGCATTTCTCATGAGACAGCTGTTGCCTTCTAAATTGATTAACTTGGGCGTGTTAATATTATATTCATCTCCTTCTCCCCCCCCCCCCGATAGATAAAAATATTCAATTAAAGCAAATGTAATTAAGAGCGTGGGATGAAAGGGACCTCAGTGGAACAATAATTACCAAATATGCTCATTTTAGCTAAAACTGTACCTATATTTTAGGGTCAAAAAAACCCACAGAGTAGCGCTCAGATTTACTCTGTTTCCAGCACTGCATCGTTGCCTTTCAGCTCTGCGCGACCCCCTTTTTATGAATGGTGGGTTGTGCTCGATTGAGGAGACGGGTCCGCTCGCTGCTCCTGCGTCGGCTGCGGGCAGAGGGCGCTGCTGAGGCCCGAGCGCGGCTCAATGCGGAGAGGCGAGTCCGGCTCTGAAAGGCGCGGCTCGGGCTGGGCTCAGCCGCTGCTCCGCAGCTGCAGTGCACAAAAGCAACCTGGTCGGCTGACTTCTAGTTTAAACAAAATTGCCCTTCTGTATCGGTTTCCAGTGCAAAGGCTAGAAGGCAAAACGTGGACTTGAAACAAAACACTGTGGAGTACCTCACGCTTGTTGTAGGCAATGTATCTTTTGAAGATAAGTTTAGTGGCTTTTCATCAACTTCAATGTCTTATTTTTTTGGTATAAACCATCTCTTTGAATAGATTGTTTCTCATCATAATTAGGTAACTTTCAAAGATGGTAGAAATTTACATTCTTCTAGTGCTACTTCTCTACATTTTTAAGAATTGCCTTTATAAGATCTCGACAATTGAATAAAGACTTGCAGCTAACAGCATCTTTTATCTGTGTTTGGCCTTACATCTTTTAACAGAACATCGTTTTCTAAATATACTCCCGAAGCCATCTTTGTCTGTGACAATCCATGAGAAGCTGTTTCCAGTACAACTAAAAATGGAGAGGGCTCCACTTTTTAACAGAAATAAGTCTTATTTAGAATTAGAGGTTATAAAAGGTTTAGAGCCATTCCTAGCATAGTGTAAACGTGCTTACGAGCTTCTTATGTATCTTGGAGTGCATGCAATCATGCTTGAACCTGTGAGAGAGGACACCCTGAGGCGTGTCTTCTTCTCTACTACTTTAGCAGTTGGTTTGAGCAACATTGCACAGATACTTCCTTCCATAGTAGCAAGGGAAAAGGGTCATATTTGATGTTGTTTTGTGTCTTGGATAGCAACAGGCAGCTTAAATGGTCCAGTCCACTTTTTTTTGTCCTTGGAAACTGAAGATTTGGGTGACCTGACATTTTGGATCTTTCCATTCAGTAAGAATAGAAGCATATTATTGTATCTTCTAAACAAGATGATATCGGTTCTTGCTTAGTGTGAACTACTTTGCTAATTAGCCTAGGTGGCTTCCTATTCTAAACCTTACAATTTTATTATCCCTTTTAAGTGCTAGAGGCTTTCACCTGTAGTGGTCACATCAGTTTCAATCTGCATTTATCTTAGACAAGCTGCATAGAGATGTAATAAGGATTGTGAACTGCAGTCCCACAGTTCTGCAGCCTCAAGTGAGGAACAGTGGGCTGGGTGAAAGGGAGCAGCAATTTCAGCCTCTCATGACACTAGTGTTTCTCCTCTCTGTGTCTAACATGTCATCTTGTGCTGCTGCTGTGCTTTTACTGTCTCAGTAAAACCACTAGGAACTGGTTATGGGAACTGGCCCGGTCTCCTGGCTTGTCATTGTTCCTGTAGTGCAGGAGTGGAGCAGATGTATGTTTGTACACTTGTTTCCTGTTGTATGTACATTGAAGGGCCTGAACTGGCATTCTGCACTTGTCATCTTCCTGCCACCTTTACAAGGCATTGTAAAATTCCCAGTGTGATGTTTCCCATACTACTGTTTAGGGGTTTCAGGTATGGAACTCTGTGCTTCAACTTCCTTACTTTTGAGCAGGTTGCATGGTTTGGGCATGAGTCTTGTTGCCACTTCAGCTGTTCTGCAGAGTCCTTATTTTCATTCCTTTGTGTCCCTAGAGCAAATGCTACCTTCTCAGTGTACAGCTTGTTTTAACATTGCTTCTAGCCAAAATGAATAAAATATCACTGGGTGTCTTCCTGCTCAGTTTCTGTTGTACTTCTGAGCAGTCAGGATCTCTGAGAGAGCTTCTGAATGAATTCTCTCCAAGTCTCACCTCTCTTCAGCTGGATTTCTTTTTCCCAGATAGGCTGCAGATGTTACAAATTCTCCCTACATTGGCTTCCCCATGCTTGTGTTGGAGGGCAAAGAAGTAAATATGTATAGTGTGGGTGGTGGGGAGGCAGAACTTTACTGCTTCAAACAAGAAGTAGAGAGTTGTCAAGCTTTCCTATTTCTTTCTTGGGTGGTATGTGACATGATGAGAACTCATGAAGAGGGGAAGGTCTTTGCTCTATCACAATCTGTTAATGCACTGTAGGATCTGAGGTGTAAAACCTGGAAACATGATATACATAGGCAAATTCCTCCTGAGCCCTAAATGCTGGTCATGACTGATAAATGGATGGTCTGAAATAGTAGGTAAGAGCTGTTATATGTCCCCTGCCTGTGTTAAGCAAAGGACTCAAATTCTGCATAGCAGCAGGTTGGGCTAATGGATTTATTAATATATTTTGTCTATGACCACAAGTTCAAAATACAAGGTGTATTTTTTTTAGAGTTGTTGCATGTCTTCCTCTCCCATAGACCCCTGGAGGTAAGAGGTCAGACAAAAGTAGTTTCTTGGGTAGTTCTGACTTTGGGATTAACTCTGGGTTTTTTGGAAGGGAGCAGGTAGAACTAGAATTTTTAGGGGGTCAACGCAAAACTTATCCATAAACTTGAATCTGTTACGTGGAAGTCCATGTGGCTATTGCAGAACATAAAGGATCCACAGATCAAAAGGGCTGGAAACTCCCTATTCTATTTTAAAAATAATTTAAAAAGCCTTAGCATTTCAGGAACTCTATTTGTTTTTTAGAATTTTTAGCTGTTGAAACAGTCACATAGCAGAAATGTGTCTTAACAGTTGTCTGTTAGACACAAGAATGTCTAAAAAGATCTCCAAGAAAGGAAACAGCTTTTGGAAGGATTAGATGTATTAGCTTTGTGGGCTTTTCAAAATCTTCACAAAAATTCAGCAAGGAAATCAAGCTGCTTTGTATTTCAATAGAAATTCAAGAGGTCAGAAAATATCTATACAGTGTTGCATAACTTTCTTGTCACATATAGTGCAGGGCAGGTGTATTTGCTGATGGATGTATAGATACAGATTTTCTCTTCACATGTAAAATCTGTCTCTTTCTTGGAAGATAAAACTTAAAAAAGGGTGACTTATGTGGGTAATATGCTGGTGCAGAGAATGGGAAGGTGACAATGCAGGGTTATTAGGTATCTTGAAACACGTTTTAGTATGGCTTGGGCTCTTAAATTAAAGGTTCTGGGAGAGCCCTTGCAGCTATTGCATCACTTGCCAAAAATAGCATCTATACTGCATAAGGCAGCCTGTCTGCAGTGTGGATAGTCTTGAGAAATTAGTGCTTCTTTTGAATGATGTTCAGTCATTTTTCCTTCTCAGCTAAGCAGATTTTTAATCTACATTGTGATAGAGAATGAAGTAAAACATTTTATTTTCTCTCTCTCTGGGGTTGGGGTGAGTCTGAAAATAGCATTGTCCACAGTTCTGTCTGCAGCATGATTCTAAAAATATATTTTTAAGCTTAGTGAAATTACAGTTTAAAGACACTAATAAACATGTTCTTATATTGTAATTGTCAGGGAAAGGGAAGGAAAAAATTGCTTTGTGCAGCATGAGGTAGTCTGCTGTTCTCATCAATCACTTAAAATTTGGCAGTGTTTTTTTTAAAATTGCAATTATACAATGCAAGTGAAGTATAATGCTAATCTAAATTCTTACTAAAAACCCCCCAGAAATTCCAAATCCCTTCTTTGAAAATAGAAGGTATGTTCTACAGTGTTTTTTTAACTTCTCTTATTCTGAAATCTTAGTCAAGATATACCAGCAAAGGAGTGTTTGTATTCCAGTGGTGTTGCTGAACCAGACAGGTCTGCAGCATAGCATTTTATTTTTAGACTCTAGGTTGCCATTTTTATCCTGTAAAAAATATTCATCAGCGTCTGGGTGACAGGCCATCAGTTTTTATAAATGTGTCACACCGCGTTTTTTCCACCTCTCTCTATTTCTCCTTTTATGTCCTGCTGTATACATTTCTTTTTTTGGGGAAAAGGGAGAGGAGGAATGAGGGTATGGATTTTAATTCATGCATTAGATTTTTCAATTCACAGGTCTTTAGTGTCACACTGTTCATTCATCTCCTGCACTTGGCCGCTTACACAGCTTTGCTTATTGTCTGCAATGGGTGAACTGCTCTGGTGCACAGAGCGGGGGCATGGGAAGGGGCGAAACAGGTTTGCTACCAGACTGATCACCTTGGCTGCCCTCTCTCTGCTCACCCCAAAATACCCTGTTGTGGCAGTGCTGTTGAGAAATAGTTTCATGTATGGTTTTGGGGTGTTTGTCAGGTATAAAATTACTTCACGGAGAAGCTATTCAAGATCTCTTTGCAATAAATTTATATAGGTCAGCTGACTTCTAACAATAGAAGATGGGAGATCTCTTCTGGTCTGGGATATTGAGAAGTGCATGGCTCAAAGCAAAACAGTTTTGGGACGGTGAGGCAGTAACTCCACTGAGTATGAATCTGTAGCACAAATTTCATGGCAGTAGTGCCATATTACGGTTGCTTTCTAGGGTGCTGGACTTCTGAACCTCCATAGCACAGCTGTCCTGTATGCGTGTAGAAAGCCTTAGGCTTTCAGGAAGAATTGCTCCTCATGTCCTTGAAGAGCCATCTAGGTTGGCAAGGAACTATTGTCATCAGAGCAATTGGTACTGCTGCTGGCCCTTTCTTTTTTCCCCTGAACCCAAACATGGGAATCTCACTGTAGCAGTGATAGGAGCTTGCTTTTGAGTGACTCTTTGCTGCTTTGGTGGTGTTGGAGAAGAGTTGTTGCTTGTGGGATGTGGCAGCCAGGAACAACTTGCTGCTGAAGCTGAGTTAGCTCATGGCCTAAGGGGGACTCACCTAGGAGGATGGTGGGTTTCATACTAGTCTGGCTGCGTACTAAGGTTTTACCTGAATGACGTGATCTCAAATGCTAAAAGGGAACTGAGAGAAACAAGTGAAAAGGGTGCAAATACTCTGTTAGGAGTTAAAGGTCTGAGTCAACTCTGTCCTGATTAGTTTTATTTATAATTTTAAAAGTTTTTGAAGTCTTTAGTCACTGATACCCAAGATGGCTTGTTCAGGCAGGGCCAAACTTAGATGTTATAAGTAATAGTAGGTATTCACAAATGTAAGAGCAATAAAATTATTAGGATGGTTGGTTACTGATACTTTTGGAATTAGAAGAGGAGATTCAGTATGCTTAAGCTGTATATACACACATGCTAAACGTGCTTTAAAGGGGGGAAAAATGGATTGGATTTTGGTCTTATTTGGAGAGGCACTGTAGGTTGAGACCTTCCAGAGGAGGGTTCTTAGGTACAAATGTGCACACTTGTGTTGGAGAAGATAATACACAGAGCTTGTGGTGTGACTTAATTAATAACTTCCTTAAATGTCATATTAGTCATATTTCTGCTGCATGAGGTAATACAACACTGTGTCTTTCTCAGGGTTAAAATTTGTCTTTCCTTCTACACATCCAAGTAACTGTCCTGATTTATATCATCCCATCCTAAAAATGGAACAGTTTAACTTTTGTGTATTAGAATTTGTAAACCCTAAGGAAGTGGCTTTATGGAATAAAATACAGTGGTAGGCAGTATTCCTGCAAAAATTAAGTAACTAATGTGTTTCATTTTTTTTTAGTCTATTTTGACTATGATAAGTTTGAAACCACATTGTAAATAAGAGGTTAAGGATTAGAGGCTGGACCTAAAACGGGTCCCCCTTACTGTCATTAAGGGGAATGACATCCCGGTTGGATGAATGTTACAGGAAAAAGCAGGTGAGACAGCAATGTGTTAGTGACTGCATGAAATGAGCACAGACCTGGTGTCGGTGTCTGGACCAGAGCGAAAAGGCTTGTCCATGTGTGAGGCTGCTCCTGTGCTGCTTCGTGTGTGCCTTCATCAGGAAGGTGCTGTGGTGGCCAAGTTCATCCATGCAGACCTAGGTTAGCTAGTGAGCCCTGTTCTGTCCAAAAAAAATGCCGAGGAGCACAGCGTGGGACTATGGTTCCAGCCTGCACCTGGCTGGGGTATTGGTACTGGTTTGGTGGCAGGTGGGGTGAGCCCAGCCTGGCTCCCACTTGGAACTGTCTTGGCTCTCTGCTTTCCTTCTCAGGGGCTGTGCTGCAAGCAGATTTGTCAGTTGGGTGCAGGACTGGGTGAATGTAGGACTCCAACACATTCCTCAGCTTTTTGGGAGGCAGAAAGGCTCCATATGGAGGCACCCAGTGGTTCTGTGGAGGTTCTTAGGTCTGGATGGGCTCATCAGCTGAAAACTGGTGGGCTGTGTTATGTAAAAATATATTCCTGAGAGTCTCCATAGCTTCTTGTCAGAGACCATCTACCTACCTGTCTTTTCCAAAGAGTGGTTTATCCTGGGCACAGTGATGCTTATTGCAGACTTAGATACTGCAAATGTTTATTATCTTTGGCACAAGGCAGAGTGCTAATAAAGGTGGTAAAGGAATGTCCGAGCAGTTCTGTGGTTTGAGATTCATTGGAGCTGGAAATGAAGGAAGAAAAAATCAGTTTCTACAGTGTCAGTTTTCTTAGTCTTTCTGTGCTTCCCAGTTTGTCTATTTTTGGCGTGTTGTTGACGCACTGAAATTCTACCCTGTAACTTGTATTCTAAAGGAAGATTTTAATTCTGGGAGTAGGAAAGGAGCATGGTTTTTCTAATAGATGGACTATATTTAGATAATTTGGGTATTTTAAATGTACTTAGTGTTTTAATTAATTTGCTGTCTGCAAACCTGTAGTCCAAAGAGATTCTGACAGAGGCTCCCATCAAAGGGTTTCCTAAGTATCTAATCTAATAAATTTTGTTCTATCCGTTGAATTTACCTGTTTAGTTAATATATAAAATAACTTGAAAATCTACAACTTCAATTTAAAGGACAGAGAGAAAGTTAAAAAGTGACCAGTGTCATTGCTTGCCATGATCAAGAGGTGGTGGAGAAAGCACCAAATCCCAAACTAGCAGATGAGTTTCAAAAAGAACAGGGAACCATACTGCCATATGCAGGATGTAGTTCAGCTGGGTAGCTTCTTGTTACAGTCTGTATTAGATGCAAAAGGTTTACATGGATTAAAAACAAATTACTCTAAAAGATCTTAGAAGCTTTTTCTCCTGTGAATTTGTCCAAAATCGCCAGCTGTAGTCCACCAAATTGCAGAGCGGTAAGCTGGAGAGAGGAAGAGCATCCTGGAGAAGGTATCGCAATATGATTGACTTCTTAAATTCTCCCCTCAGTACCTATTGCTGACCACTACCAGAGACCGAGTCTGGAGTTAGTTGGATCTCTGTTCTGAGCTGGAAGATCTGTTCTTGTGATAAAACAGTTACACTATAAAAGAGCTTGTCTACACTATGTTGGTTTTTTTACCACCTCTAGTCTTTCACTATAATAGTTGGATGTGTGCAAAGGGAAGGAACAGGTGAATGATAACATGGAGTTACACGGGGTTTTTTTTCTAATGACCTGATGTGTTGGATGTGCCGTGCTAGTACTGAATGATGCATTAATGCTTGAAATATACCAAACCCTTCATTTAAAAATTTCATCAAGACTTTGTGTTTTGTATAACTCTAAATAATTCAGTTCCTAGTCGTGAAGCTGTGAAAGGTCAACTAATGTTTCAAAAGTGTACAGAAAAGTTTGTATTTAGCGCTGCACGAGTTTCATGCCCACAGTCTGATCTTAAAAAGCCATTACAAGGTGCTGTTGCTTCTTTTCATGCCCAAAATGTTTCTGGAGACTGGTGTCCTCACTGTGAATAGAGAGGTGATTGAGTAAGGTGATTTGAGTTATTGCCAGTGAGATAAGGGGTCCCAGAAGGAACCTCTTCCCAGTTCAGATCCTCTTCATAGAACCAGAGTCTCTGTTCTGTTAGGACCACTGTGCATTTGTCTGTCATATAATTTTTGTTTCATATTTCTAGCTTCAGTTAGCCTCTCTTTCATGAAGAGGTGAGAAGAGACACTCTGGAAGTCAAATTGTCTGTTGAGATGGTGGGGGGGAGAATTTCTCTGATACCTTCCGACAATCTGAGGAAGCTTAGAAGGGTGCAGTTAACAGAATGTATCAAAAACAATAAACAAATTCAAGTCAGGGTTATTTTGTTTCCCATTTCCCTTCTGATCCATTAAATGGATAGTAATTAACAGATTCCTGTTGCAAGTTTGTAGCTCTGTTTCCAGAGTTAGCTCTGGCTTGTCCTGCATCTCAGAGCTCCTCTGGCAGGTCAGGTTCGTTACTC
>NW_021940750.1:1240255-1279026 GCF_001715985.3 Manacus vitellinus
ATCAGAATGGCAGTTTACAGACCATTTTATACGTAGGTGCTGCACCCCAGGTACCTTTTTTCCACTACTTACGATGGTCACCTCAGCTCTAAACAAAGTTAGTCTCAAGTGCATACCTTGACATCTGGTACCACTGTGTCACAGTGTAATATCTGACAATATTATGTTTCAATTCCTGTGGTTTGTAGACCTATCTAATCTTTTGTAGTGTGACAACTGTGATCATTTTCAGTAGCTAGGTTGTCTGTGAAGTTCATAAAGTATTTCCATCTTTGTGTGGTGGTCATTAGCAGAAATGCTGAACAGAATTTCTGCTGAGATCAGTCCCTGAGGAGTGTAAGTAATAATTTGGTTTTATCCTGATAAAGTTCCTTTTTTTGGTCTGAACTGTTGTAGATGCCTCTCCAGGTAGCTTCTGATGATATTCTAAAATTCTTACAGTTGGTAGCAGTCACCTTCACGGTTGTAGTTCCTTATGATCATCATATAAAATGTTTTTTCTTTTGCCTTGTGGGTCTGAAGCATTATTCTTGTCTAAACTGATCACACCTTTTAGTAGTTTGACACAGTTTGTCTTTTGATTAAAAATGGGTCTAGTGCTGATTTTGTACCAATCTCCACTTTTTCTATGCTCACAATTATTCTGACATCTTGCATATCTTTGACTTCAATTGAATTTGCTCATAGCTTACCAAATCACTTGTTATCCTCTTCTGCTTGCAAGTTTTGGTTCTTTGTTGCCACATCACTGATTTAAATTTATTTTTCTGCCTGCTACAATGAAAGAGGAAAAAAAATTCTGAAATTTCTTCTAGTGACTTCTTATGTAGAGTCTTCTTTCAGCTTTACAGGCTCCAAACCCAGAGGCTTTTCTACTGGCTGCTTAGTTCCTTCTCAGAAAAATAACGTATCTAGGCGTGTTTCCAGTGGCAAACACACTGAAAGCCTTCAGATGGTGCCAGTTGTCAGCTATCTGGTCTTCAAAATGTTTATGTTGTATTCCTCCTCTCCTGAAGGCAGGAAGAACCAGAAGTGGTAATTTGAACGACCCCTACACATGTGGGTTTTTGGCCTGGTCGTACTTGCCATGACAGTCAATATCTGTCATGTATTTCACAATGATGAACTCATGAGAGACTGTTTTTGCCAAACATTAATACTATGCAGTAACTCTTACTGTAGTGTCCTAGAGCACAAGGCAGTTGTAGCCTTTGCAAACGCTTAACTCAGCTTGAACTGGCTGGAGCAGATGATCTGAACAATTTCCTTGATATTGCAGAAGTTAAGTTCAGGGCACTCTTGGTTTCACCTGATGACTTCTGGATCAAAAGCCTTAAAAGCAGCCAAGGATGGAGTGGGGACTTCTGAACAGGATGATGGAATTCCCCTTCTCTTCCTAGACTCCCATGCCCATAACACAGCAACCCTTGACTAACAGGAGAAAAACACCTCATGGCAAAGACTTGAATGTAAGTGCATAAAGGACAACCAGCCTGGAACTGGGAGAGCTCCCACAGAGGCAACTGGAACTGATATTGCTTAAGGATTGCCTGTGACTTTCATGAACTCTTCAGTACGCTTTTCCTGTTGGGATTTCTAGATTGCTTCTAGCTCTCAACTCTAAAGAATCTTGTGAATGCACTGCCCAAAACCCTTTCTTGCTGTAGTTCTGGGTGAAATGGGAACTTGTCAGTGCTGTGATATTTATAGAATATTTTTCTACCCGCAGTCCTAGCTCCTAGACACAAGCTGTTACCAAGTAAGTGTTCGGTTCTGGGAATTGAACCTTTTTCTGTAGTTTATCTTTTCAAAGCCTGACCATTAGGTCTTAGCTCCTTTGTGCAGAAAAAAACTTCTTTATATGAAAAAAAAGCCAAACCCAAACCAGAATTTCTAGAATTCTAGCTCAGGGTACAGATCTTTCTGATGAGGCTTCCTATATCAGCAGTTAAATTGAGAATAGATATGAAGTTTGTCTTATTTTCTGCACTGAGTTTTCTGGTTTTATTTAATAAAAATGCAGGGAGTTGCTGCTGTCTTATTAACTTGCAGCCAGCATGCTTATCTTCTTTGTTCTTTGTTAAATATGAGCTGGCATGTGTTAGACTGCGTTAGCGTTCGCTCTTTGGGACTTCAGTGGTTTCTAAATTTGGCATTGCTAAGCCGGTGCCCTGTTTGCTTGAATCAATTGGGGCTGCTATTTTTAGCAACAAAAGGGAATTGAAATAGCAATATTCTTTCCATGTAATAGATCCCCAAGAGGAATACTGATGCAAGCTCTCTGTCATCCCATATTCTCCCCCTCCCCAAAAGCACTCAGACGAAAGGCAGCTGTCATGGTTTGCGGCTGTATTAATCTTTAATCAATCGAGTGTTTTCTGCATTCAGGTGTTCGGGGAAAAAAAAGGGTCACGACTAAGATCTGCCTGGAATAACTAAGCACTCATGCATGGTCTGTGCAGTCAGAATTTGTGGGTAACGGCAGGGATAGACAGAGCAGCTAAAAATAGCATATGCTTCCAGTGTTTCTCCAATCTATTTTTGATGCTTGATTTTGATAAGGTTGATTGGACTCTTACTAAAAATAGCCGTTCCTAGCAAGCTGAGGACAAAAAGTAGAGTATTTTTAACCAGCACAGACTAAAGTACTTTTGTTGGCTGGAAATAATCTAGAAGCTTGGTATTGGTCAAATGCCAATGATTTATATAAATCTGTAATAAATGAAGCACTGCTTGATGCCAAGCAGGGATAGTCTTTTCTCCCCTTGCCAGCTTTTGTTTTCCCCAGGAGCTGTCATATTCTTAATATAGCCTCCGTGTTTCGTAGCAGAAGAATCTCGAGTCTTCAGTTATTTATATGTTGTACTTTTAAACCTATGCTAAGGTTAGCTGTGCTGTGAAGTTTCTCTCAACTGTATTGCTTTAACAAGATACATAGGGTCCTAGTTTATTCTTTATGTTGTGCGCTACAGCCAGATACTGTGCTGTGACAGACCCTTGCTCGTACCTGGATTCAGTCTTGCAGGACAGGGATGGCTCTTCTATGTGAATGAAGGATGTAGCAGAGAGACTAGCTCTGCAGTGGCCATTTTGACATCAAATTTGAATGCCTCTCAGGGGATCAGAAATGTAGTAGCTAAGCTACCCTCCTTGAGATCTGTTAGTTAGCTCAATTTTTTGAAAGGAAGAGTATAGGTATTCCCAAATTGCTGGACCCACATCTGTCTAGGGAGAATAACATTGATAATGGCCTGAGTTCTGCTTCCTAGGTAGATGATGTGCATGAGTGCATCTGCAGTACACTGAAAGATTACCTAAAAACTTGGGCTATTCTGAATGAAAACAGTAAGATGGCTGAACCAAAATGAATTTGTAGTTTGAAGAGACTAGTACAGAACATGCATAATAGTTGTTAACTTCGTTGTGCAGGTAGCCAAAGCCACGCAAGGAGTATGCCTGGTGCTGTTTGCTAGAGGCAATATGGATAAAAGTATTCTGTGCTTTATCTGCATTAGGCATCTCATAAGTTTATTTTGCTGTGGAAAACGTGTGTTTGTATCTGAAGGCAGGCTTGATCTCCTTAAGCGTTTTTTTCCACTGTAGTCTAACCTTGAGTTGGGGAGTCACGAATCTATAATCTTGTTTCAGAGTGATTGCTCTGCAGAACTGCGGTAGAATTTCCTATGCTTGCTATTGTCTTCTCCCTGTGTCAATGCTGGTCCTTGCTCTCATCATGAGAGGAGATGATTTCTACATGCCTGCCTCATGCTTCATTGCACCATTATTTGCTTTTGTTTTAAGATGTCCTGGCTGCATAAAAAGCAGGTTAAAATATTCTTTCTGGGCCTTGAATATTCACTTCGGTCACAAAACAGGCTGTCATGGGCTGCTGGGTGCAGCTTTTGCCTGGCTCTGGAATGGTGGTCCCTTTTTTAACAGCAGGGAGTGTTAGAAGGTGGAGGATATTTTCTAGGTGACCTCTTATTTGGTAACACAGTGGCTGTTACTTCATATAAGCAAAAAGAACATGTGAGCTCTCCACACCATTGGTGGTACTTTATCCTTTGTGTTGTGGGATTTCTGAAAGATGCAGGTGCCATTGGAAACATTTTTGTATTTACCCCTCTGTAAGCCTTCTTGAGAAGAGTCTACATTTTTATTCCCTAAAGTCATGTACCACTGCTTATATTAATTTTCTAGACTAATGTCACTGGCTTTATGCTCCATAGGCTTGGTCTTCATGGCTTTTTTTAATAACAGTGCAAGATGACACATCTCAATGACTGGTGAGCTTTTTTAACTTTGCCCTGTGTTTGTCAAGGGTTGCCTTGAGTTTGGTACTGGAGAGGAAATGTTGCCAGTGCTTATGAACGGCTTCATATCTGTTGTATATATGATAAAAGCTGTGAAACACTAGGAGGTGAGGTGGCTAGGTGGTATTAAGGTGTAGAGAATTAGTGAATTGTCTGTCGATAACCATTCCAGTAGCAGAGGCTGTGGTGGATGCCTCTGTAGCTGTATCTTAGGTTGAAGAGATCACTGTAAGAGGTCAGAGATGTGTAAGTAAACTCAAAGTGGAGGGGTTTATTGTGTTTTTTTTTCTTTCTTCTCTTCCCACACCATATAGGAAGCAAAATTCTGGCACAGTCATTAGAGCAAAGATGCTATACTATCCTAAGGTGAAGATTTTGATGATTTATGGAAATAATTACATGATATATTAAGGATAATACTGTAATAAAAATGTAACTGCTGATCCGAGTCCTTGTGCTGATGACTTGTATATATACAATGGTAGTTAAAATCTCTACAGCCTACATATGGCATAACCTCCTCCAGCAGTGTGAGCAGATGATGCCCCATACTGCTCTCATTGTTTAGAGACCTTGATACTTCATTGAACGTTTGTTTTTGCACACTAACACTGTATCCAAAGCATTGGTGGATTCAGAGTTGCTTATACTAATGTGGTGTACACTACTGGCTAGCCTGAGTGATTATAGATGTTTTATCAGCTTTCCAACTTCTTGTCTACCATTTTGAACAGTGTAGGATCAGTTGGAATGTAAGACTGTTCATGCAAAACTGAAATGAAAGCCAGGACTAGAGGATGAAACCATGTGAACATCAGTCACCCATTATAACAATGATTATACCAGTCTTAACCAAAGTGTCATTTATTCAGAAAAACAAGAGTTGTTCCTTTCAGTGTGCTGGACTCACTAGGGCCAGGCTATCTGGACTCTGACTAAGAGCAGGAGCTTTTAGGCAGGTTTTTTGGAACTGAGGAAAGATGATATGGTTTTGTATGTGTTAACTCTCTACTTGTACATATACTAGTTCCAAAAAAGCACATTTTGAGATGGTGCTGTCTAATTATTTTGCAAAATACCTTGTGTCTAGAGCTGCTGAGGTCTGGCTAGTGGTAACTTCCCAGGGTAGAACATCTCCACTTCAATGCAAGTACATGTATTGGTTTACTAAGAGTGAATTGTTTTCAGAGAATGTCATGTTACTGCGTACCTTTCCTTGTTTTCCATCCCCTGACTTCTGGGGCTGTAGAGGAAAAGGTGAAGATGGGTGTTGACTTCTTTGTCAAAAATCAGATGATGCTTCAGTATAAACTTCCATTCAGACAAACATTTACTTGGTGGGCTCACACACGGGCTGCCTGGGCACTCTTGCTTCTCTTCTGGAGACAGCAGATGGCTGAAGTGGGAAGCTACTACAGTTAGTCTGACTACTGAATAAATGTGTATAATCACACTTAGGAGCTGGTGCAGCTTTCTTGTACAGACCATAACTTATGCCTATCTACTTACTTTAGCCTTCTTTAAGCTCTGCCAACTGCAGTCAGTTTGTAATTTTTGTTGGAAGGCAGCTGTAGAAGAAACAGAATTCAAAAGCTTAATCAACACTTGGAGTTAAACTAGTTTCAGCACATCAAATTGATAGTAGAAATTTAGTTAAACTGACACAGCTTTGGAGTGGTTAAAACTGCAACATTTGGCTCCAGTATGGAAACTAGAGATGAATGTAATCAACATGAAAATTATAAGTGACTTGCTAATGTGCAAACTTTAGGTAATGCAAAATGTGGAGGCAGCTAAGGTGGCTGAATCTTGACTTCTGTGATGTTGGTCCAATCAGTTGCCTTTACCCCACCTCTTTTCTGTACTTCTACGACATAGGGTCTAAGTTTTGCTTTCTGCTCTGGCAGATGTCTGTCAGGACAGCCTTTCTGACCCACCAAACTACTCACTAGGATCCCATAAATGGGCAGTAAACAGAGCTTCCTGACTGAACTGGGTGCAGTGGGTCAGCAGCAGGACAGGTCTGTGTTAGTGTGTGTTTCCCGTCGCAGTTCACTGGTGCCTCAATGGCCTCTGCACCAGTGCAGCTGCTGATGGGAAATCTATTAGCTTAGAATGGGAGAGAGCAGAGCCAGGTGGCTTCTCTTGAAGGGCCTTATGAAGAGAAGTGTGGCCTGAAAAAAGGTTATACATTGGAAAGCTGTCCTTGTACTGTGTTTGTTCTTCAAGATGGTGTGGTAGGATGGAGCAGAAGACCACATCCTTCTCCACATGGAACCAGTAAAAAAACTATGGTATTAGTGTTGTCTCGTGAGGAGTTCCCTTATTAAGAAAAACTAATTTCATACTTTATTCTGATCTATGCCTTTACATGCAGCAGAAGCAAAACAGTAATGTGTATTAGCTAGGAGTCTGTTTCTGTAGGTGATAGCTCAAGCACTTTTTTTTCCCTTGTGGGATTTTGTAATTTTTTTATCTACATTAGAATTTTTTAAAAAATTCTTCTATTCTGTTGTGGAGGGTACTTTAACCTCTGGACTACAGGTTATTTTAGTCTGAAGTAGGTCCTATAAAGGGTAAAGAAACATCTTTTTACTCAGTCACACATCAGTTAGAAATCCTTGATCTTCAGATTATGTCCTGTGCTCCAGCTGATTCTATTACCATTTACCTAAGCAACGGATTCAATAAATGAGTAAATATCCTTGACTGAAACTACTTGTACTTTACTAAGCCTTTAAAGGGCCACAGGTACTTTTTGGAGTCACTGCCTCGTGGAGCATGTATTGCATTCTTGGCTGCAGTTGCTAGAAGTGGAACAACCTGCAATGTCAGAAAACAGTATTTTAAAATGCTGAGCTTGTTATCTGAGAATAAAACCGTTAAGTCCATAAATCGTGAATTGGAAGGAGGAGAAATGATCTGTAAATGTTATAGGGAATGGCTCTCCTTTAGGTACCTCACTGTCTATAGTGAAGGAAACAACCCCTTTCACCAAGTCACTGAAGTTGAATGTTTTCCAGATTGGGTCAGCTTAGAACTTGTCCAGCTACTGTTGTGAGCCTAAGGGGGAGTGGTCCTGGTATGTGTTTTCACTGTGCTCCTATTTGTTTCATTGTTTTGCTGAAGCAATAATGACTTGTGTGATAATGCGTAATGTGAAATCCAAAATCAGCAAGGCTGAAACTGAAGCTTGTTAGTCCTTGAACTAAAGGGATGGTGCTGTCCTGCAGCACTGTGGTGCTTTTTGGCTGAATGGGTAACGATACTGGTACAAGTTTGGTTGCAGGAAATGGACTCCTGGGAATGTATTCTTAATTTCTTTCCTAAGGTCTGCTTTTTATTGGTCATTTGGACCCTTGCTTTACCTTTATATACATGGATTTATTTCTGTGACAAGACTGTTACTCACACTTCCCTAATGGTGGCTGGATAGGAAGTGGCAAAACAGTGTGACACAGACACTTAGTTTTCTCAGTTCACTGGTGCTGACAGTGCAGCAGCTAGAGCTCTGTTTACTAGCCAGAGCATCCCTGATGTTCAGTGTGCATGCATATCCTTATCACACTGGAGCTATGGCATCTTGCAAATAAACCTTGAAACTAGGGAAGGGATAAATATGTAGGATGAACATATGTATGTACCTTCATCTATGGTCATCTGTAAATCTCAAAATCAGGAACATGCCTGGATCTTTCCTTCTTAACCTGTTATTGAACTATTGCCTTGCCATTCAAGCTCAAATAGGACCTTCACTGGTAGTTTAATCACTTGTTATTTCATCCACTTATTTGTAGCTAGCAGGCACAGAAACTGAAATGGTTACAGCATTTCTTAGCTGTTATTACTCAAACAGAAATATTCAGGCTGCTGTTTGCATGCCAACTGTTATAGGTAATCTGCAAGCAGTAACTAATCAAATCATCTGCAAATACGTCTCCTTCCAGTGCCTCGAAGGGAAGTTATTGCTGAACCCCAGTGCTAGACAGCACTTCTGTCTGCTTTGAGTTTCACTCAGGTAGAGTTTGACCCAGGAGTTGAACCAACACTCATCAGTTAACTCTTCTGAAACATTAAACAAACCCAAGTATTTGGCCATGCCTACATTCAGCATAAGCAGTGGAAGCACAAACCAAGCTCTTCTGATCTGATAGGAGGACAGACAGAAAAATCTGATGTATTTTGTGGCTACTTGGAGAGGGAGAGCAAAGACGGGTGAATGAGGTGAGACAGGAGAGCTAAATAATGTGAGGTGTAGGCATTTGGTTTGGTAAGAAGAAAAAGCTTAGAGAAAGAGGAAGTGGTGCTGAAGGTACTTGCTTAAAAAATAGTTGGAAAAGCAGTTTCTGGATGGAGGAATTGCTGTTTACTGAGATGATCAGCTATTAGTGTGGTGAGAGCCCTGGAATAATCTGTCAAACTAATGGCGTGTTGAGTCACTCAGAGCTTCTCAGCTTGTGGAAAAGAATCCTAGAAAGACTTGAGGCTTGACACAGATCCAGTCACCCACGGGTGAAAAAGTTTAAGCTGTAGAAGCCCAGCTTGCAAGTGATGGCTGGATCAGTCACTCATACTTGCTGCCAGTGAGCACAATGGTCATAGGGATCTGAAATCTGCTGGAGAAACACTAACAGAGACCTGTTTTCTATGTCCTAAAATCTGATACCTTTTATTTTACTGTATGTTTAAAACTAAGTTGACAGCTGGTTTAATAATCATAAATGAGCTTTTTTTAGTAAAATGACTTGGAAATCTTAGTCTGCAAAGTTTCTGAAGAAGAGTATTGGGGCAGAGAACTGGCATGAGAAGGGATGCTGAACCCGATTCTTGAAACATGTATTGAGTTCCTAACTCCATCTCTTTCTCTTCTTTCTTGCTTATGGAAAGGTTTAAGTGAGAGTTCTCCAAGGGATTTAATAAAAGTTGTACACTTATTCCAGAGATTTCAACTCATTCTGTCTGGAATGAGTACTTTAACAGCTTACTGATGAACACACCCACTGCAGTTACTGTGAAACAATTAATGTAGATTTGTCTCTCTCTTTTTTTTTTTTTGTCCAGTGGTCACAGGAGCTACTGATGGGATTGGAAAAGCGTATGCAGAAGAGGTAAGAATTCTTACCAACTGAAGTCTGTCTTGATCCTTGGCAAGATGTCATCCTGTCTCAACTCTGTCAAGCAGCAGATCATATCACCTCACCTTATCTTAACAGATACCTATGGAAAAAGAGGTCTCCTGCCTTACCTTCCTCTGATAATCAGCCAAAAGTTGTATCCCTTTTAGTTAATTTCTTCTATTTGTGAATTATATTTTCAGCCCTTACCTTGCCCTTAAGTTTTTATTTTTAACTTTTTTAGTTGTTAAAATAATTAACCTTTGCAACCCTTGGTATTTATGAGTACTGTCTAAATGGCATTTCTAGCTGCCAGCAGTATGTTCCAATTATTTCCCCTAATTCATGAAGTCTCTGAAGCTAGATTTTACCTTTATCTCTTTTACTGTACTTTTGATCTTAATGGATATGTGTGCTCCAAATATGGCACTGGACTGTATTGCTTAAGACAGAAAGTGCCTGTTAGTATAGGGCAATTTAGCCTATAAGCCCAGAGAACATCATGACAGATAATGCTGATTACAACAATTTATAGCAAAAATAACTTTCAACTCAGTATTAGTATCGAAGTAAGCCTGTCTGTACTCATTTTTGTGTTCTCTGAAATACCAGCATGACTTTGTGTGAGATCAGCTGTGAGACATTCTCTTTTTCTTGATTTTTTTTTGTTTGGTTTTTTTTTTTTGTTTTTTGTTTTGCGAGGACCACAGGGAAAGTTGCATTCCTCTTCATGGGTAGTCCTTGCCCTTTAGATTTTCCATCATTCCTATGTGCCCTGCCACCTGCATCCCCAGCCCTCAAATTCCTTACTTTGCAGAAAGTAGTACCTCATCCTGCTGGATGAAAGGGGAGCTGGCTGCAAAAGGAATTAAGCCTGGTCCCATTAGCACCTGATACTGGCATATTGCTGACAGCTCATACTCACCAAATATTCCAGTTACATGGCACTGAAGCAAATGATGCAACACTTAAATATAACTGCCTAGAGGAACTGGGAGGAGGTCACTGTGCCCATAGCGTAGCACTGTCAGGAGGAAGCCCTCTGGTGTGGGAGACACCCCTTAACATCACGGGAGATTAATTTCAAGATCTGTGTGTTAAGTTACCAGGTGAATAAAATTACAGCTTGCTTATGTTCTCCTGATGTCTCTAAGAACTAGGCTGCTTTTGAACATAACATGTGCTGCTGGCAGACCCCTGCATTCAAAGCCCTATTAGGAAAGCTATCACAAGCATGAGATACTGATGGGAAACAGTGGATGCAAATACTCATTCTTGAGCTATAGAATGAAACACACTTTTCATGAGTTGTATTTATTATTGTTACTTATGTATTTATTTAGAATAAATACATAAGCTGTCCTTTAACAGCTTAGATGGATGAAAAATACTTGATGAAGTTAAGTGTGGATGCAGGATGAAATGTGGAATACCTGAAAAGACTTCTCAGTCTTTAACTCTAGAAATATCTTCAGAAGACTGCCAGCAGAGTCTTGACTTTCTACTGGAAATTCCCTTCGGGTTACTATAAATGCCACTGGCATATAGGTGCTTGGGCCCTGATGGCTGTGATTATAATCATGCAGACAGCTTCCTTCTCCTTGGAGGAATTCTTGACAATTTGTGAGAATTGTAACTGTACATGGAGAATTGCCTCTTTGAAAGTTTGATATGGTCTCACCAGAAAGTGATGGAAGAGCATTATGAGTTTGTGGATTCTTGGGTTATACTCTACTCTGTAGGTTACTTTCCTTTTCCAAGCAAAGAATTGTTTTTACACTCTTGCAGTATTAAGATCTTTATTCTTTTCTCAGCACTGATGTCCTTATCACCAGACCACCCCTTCGTGAAAGGTTTCGTTTTATAAGGATATGGTCAGAAGTCACTATTTGTTGCCACTCTTATCATTGTCTGCTGTTTACTTTTGAAAGTCATTAGTTAAAATTAATCTTAGATGTATGCTAGTGATAAACTAGAGGTTGTGATCCCATTGCACTCTGTAGTATTCTGCTGTGCACATCTGTTTAGTATCACATTTTTAGATTGTCTTGCTATGCCTACTCTAACAAGAGCTTTAACTTTGCTTTGGTGGGCTGTTAATGTCATTCTTTTCCACCCTGGAGAGAAAGGGCTTTAGCAGCAGCTATGTTTTGCTACCAAAGTGGCAATGTGGTAGTCACTAAAATGGTATTAAGGGAATTCAAACACCTACGTTCACTGGCTCCATTAGAATGGTGACTCTTGCTTGCATCAATCCTTAGGCTACAGGAGTATCTTCCCAACATTTGCTGCTCTGCATGAGTTTTTATGTTTAGTTTTAAGATCTTCTCATTCAGCTTTTTCAGCACCCTAAGGCCATTGGCCAAAGAAACAAATATACTGGCAGATTATCTACAAAGCAAGTGGGTCTTCCTTGATTCTTATATAAAAACGTAATTAATAACTGAAATCTCAGGGATCATTATCGCTCTTTGGATAATTGTGTTTCCTTTCAACCAGTTAGGTCTCTACCAGTGAAGTCAAAGTGCTCAACAGAAACTGATCTGGTTGCATCAAACTCTTTAACTGAACTTGCTGTTGAGTGCTGTATCTTTTCTAAGTTTGATTACTTTTCATAGTGGTATTTGTTGCTAGTTACAGGGTCTTACCTTGGCCGTTTTATGTGCTCTGTACTTAGAACTCCACTTGCAAATGGGTTTCCATTTCCAGATTTCAGATGTACTTCTCAGAGTGCATCCCTTTAGTGTGAACATGGCAGTGGTTTCTCTCAAGCTCTCTCTTGTGGTGGAAGTTCTCTGAATGTGGTGAGGTTCCACCAACTGGATGGATTGGTATCACTTTACTTCCTTGGCTTTTAAGATAAGTACAGCTGGATACTTTTCCATAAAGTTGAAGTAGCTACTAAAGCAATCTGAGAGCCCAGAGGTCATGACTGCTCAAAGAGCAAACTGCGTGTCAGCAGTCTGGAGCTTGCACCCATGAGGAAGATCTCTGGGGCTTTTCAGCCTCATGGGACCACAGTTATTTTGGATTCTGAGTAGATTACTGTCAGATTGTCCTCACAGATTAAGTAATCAAGACCATCACTGCCTTGATCCTGTGGAATGAGAGTACTGTTATGCCCTTCTCCCCAGTGCCTTCCAAGCCTACTGTTGGCTTTATGAAAAATTTGTTCCAGTGAGGCAGATGTTTACCTGCAGGTGGATGCATTCATCCATTTTAGACAGTCATCCTTGTAACACCATATCATTTCCTTGACAGAAAGCTTTTAAGTTACCAGTAAGACTGAACTTGGCAACTGTTTGTTAGTGGTTCCTGTTGTATCTTTGGTTTCACCACACCTCGCTCTATGTTCACGAGATGTAGTATGAGATTTCTACTGCTTAGAGGTCACACGTCAAAGTGAAGTATGGAGGTCACTGATGAACTTTCTCATACATCTCTCTGGAAGAATCGCTACTGCTTGGGATACTTCTGCTAGAAAGGTAGAGGAGATTAAGTCACTTCAGGTTGTTGCTGTCCTATGCTGTGATGTTGTGAGGTTTCTGGGTCCTTGTGTGATATTTTTTGTTGTTGTTGTTGTTGATTGGGTGTTTTCTTTGTTTGGTTGGTTTTTTCATTTTGTTTTGGGTTTTGTTTGGTTTTTTTTTTAATTTTGGGGGTTTTTTTTTTTGTTTTACCTTCAATTGGAGAGCCATTCTCAACTGCTTCCTAAGGCAGTGAAGGAGTTTTATTGGAGCACTGAGAACACACCTGGTTTTTATATGTGTCTGAAAGGAAGATCACTATGGACTCTGGATACATTTTTTTCTACTTTTCACTGGAACGGGGACTTGTTTTCATTGCAGAGTAATTCAGATATGTAATTGTATTTCTGGAGACACTTTTCAATTGATTTGTTAGATCCCATTTTTAAACTTGTGGCAGTAGGTCTGATTTGATGACCAGGGTACACTCTGGCCACAGCTTAAGTTCCTCAAATAGCTTCCCTAAAAGAGCTGCAGGACTAATTTAACCTTTATACCTATGATTAGTACAAAGTAAGAGTGGAGTCTTACTGAAGGAAAGAAGTATTGAGTTGCAACACAGGTGTTCAAGTGACCATGGATATCTTAACTTGGCATGTTAAACTCCATTATGATAATAATGTCTTTGCTCTGACTTGCAGAGGTGTTGTAAAAGTTCTGTGAAATGTCTGTAGTTGGTTTTCTATTTCATAAATGTGCCTATCCACCTGTATTAGATGACTGAGAAGATAATAAATTTGGTGTGAAGGGAATTGAGTGAGAAATAGCATGAAAGTATTCGTCCTGGTTTTCCCCTTCATGTCTCTTTTAAAATGTATTTTTTCAGACTTGCTGGTCATATATTGCCGTGATGTTTGATGAATTTTGCAATTCCTTAAATTAGGATACTAACTTGGAAGTGATTTATGACTATTCTAATGACTCCTGTTTTGTTTTGTTGCAGTTAGCAAAACGTGGAATGAAGGTGGTTCTAATCAGTCGGTCGAAAGAAAAACTGGACCAGGTTTCTAATGAAATAAGTGAGTTGAAAACTTCTCCTTAAACTTTACAGACATGCTTATAAATAAATGCAGTTGCATGTGAATTTCACACATGCTTATATATATTCAGCTCTGATTTTGAAAAAGGTTTACTCTTGTGCACAGTGCAAATATTACAGATAAAAGTGGTAAAGGCCTTGCAGATTAATTTTATAGGTGTTCATACTTAACTTCTGAGAACAATAGGGCTCAATTCTGGAATAAGTACTCCTAAAACTATTAGTCTTCCATAATAACAGCTTACCAGGCCAAACCAAAATATTACCTATCCACATAGTAGTTGTCTAAAATCATAATAAGCAAGATACATGTAGCCATTATGTCATCTGAATATTCTCTCAGCTTGAAGCAAGTTTGGGCTTCAGCCATAAGGATGGTTTCTTGGTAACTCAAAAATTGATGAAAACATGTTCCTTATGTTACTTGCTGTCTTATCAAGTATACAAATTTATTGTGAGTAGCTTCCCACTCCTCCCTCTCTTTTGTTTTGTTTGAATAAACTACTCGAAGATTAGATTAGAGAGCTGTAAGCTCTTTTGAGGTGATGATTGTTCATAGTCATAAGAATATAGGGAATGAGTTAATGTGTTTAAGAACCTGTTTCTTCAGGGATTATTTCTTCAGTAAGTGTGTAGTAAATGGCTGTAATGCAAAAATAAGGGAGCAACTTGAGTATTCCAATCACAAATGTAAAATGGATATTTGTACAGGATCAGTTAGGAGAAAGCTTCCTCAAGTCTCATGCTGACAAATGATTTTCCAATCAGAGCAAAGTCTAATCTAACACACAAGCATTCCTTTTCTAATCTATATCTCTTTTATTAAGGCATATTTCATGTAAGGTTATTAGTTTGTGCAGAGTATGTCAGATAAAGTGAGAAATGTAGCCACGTGAAAAGGTTTTGATAAGCAGGAGTGGGAGTTGCGTACTATAAAGTAGGTTTCTCAGCATAATGGTGTTGGGTAAAGAAACCATTAAGATTATGCTTCTGTGTTACCCTTCCTTGTCTTGCTTAGGCTTTCCTAAAATGGTTTGTGTACATAATGCAGATACCTGTTAAAAACTGCTCTCTTTCCAAGGTCGTAAACGTATCATTTTGGCTTAAATTTGTTAAAACTTCCAGTGAATTTTTTAGTGCTTTACTGTAAATCATAATTTAGTAAGTCAAGTCTCAACACACTGTCCTGTAGTAAGTTGTAAGGGGATGCTGAGTGGATGTAAAGGTGACTGAAAAACTCGAGTACTTCAGCTTGCCTAACGGTAGCTGTTGTGCTAGTTCACTGAAAGTCAGGGCATACAGTTCTGTTGATATAAATGCCACTGTCTCTGATTTTTTTTAGTGTCCAATGTAAGATGGCATATGAAACTGTTTTCTAGTCAGAAAATTCTTTTTACCTGTATGTTTAGGTTTTAGAAAGCATTCATTCTTAGAGTGAAGTTGTCATCAAGTTCGATCTTCTGCTGATTTGGAAGTAATCGGTATTGTTCATTAGTATCCTGAATTTAAGGATGTTGCTGCAGTGTCTGGACCTACCTGTGATGCTCTAGTCAATACAGTCACAGGGTAAATGCAACAGTATAGATGTCACTGCTCGGGTAACCTATGTAAGTACTGATGCTTACTGCAAATACGTGAAGAAGCTACAGCAAGGTGGTCTTTTTGGTGTTTCACTGCTGTAGCTGGATGGTAATTTGCTGCATATGTGGGCATGTGCAGTCACGTTTCTTACGGTGCTATATGAAGTTGTTTTGCTAAGTAAAGCTATAATTGATAGAAGTTTCTACAAATATCTTGCTCTGGAATCAAACACGTATGCATGAAGTGACGAGCTTTCTGAAAGAGGTCATAACCCTTTCTGTAACAGTTTGGAAATGTCTTAACTCCCTGGGAGTTAAGCATATGCTGACAAGACAGATAAATCTACTGCTTTGAGCTTTTGTCACTTACATGAGAGCTGCTGGGGGAGTTTTTCAGATTAAAAAAATAGGTACATGTACCTGTGTGAAGCAGCCAGTAATACATAATTACTGTTAGACCTCACCCAAACATTTTTCTGCTTCCTTTCCTAAACCATTCTGAAATGAGATGACTCATGTTGGATTTTCAGGACACTTCTTTTGACAACACTGAGCTACTGAAAAGTATTCCTTGTTCACTGTGGAATATGCTGAAGGATTAGGATAGTCTGCATAATCAAGCAAGCCTGAGTCGCACTTTCAGATCCTTCTAGGTTTTAGCTGGACAGAATTTTCTTGTCTCATGTGGTCTCTGCGGTCTGTTCAGATGTTGTCATATATAAGGTGAGTGACGTTTTTAGTGCGAAGCCTGTAACTACTGGAGTGGTTCCCTTGCAGGCTCCTAAGGTAATTTTAAACTTCCTTATGGTAGTCCCACAATTGTTCTTCAAATTGACATGGGCTTTCTCCTCTTGAGTAATGAGTCTTAATCACTTTAAGGAAGAATAGCTGTTTAACTAATTCCAGTTCTTTGAACTGTGTGATTCTGTGCCTGTTTTCTGTTTCCTTCTTGTTTTGACTGATCAGTCTTGCTTATCCTAGTGAATGGATAGATGCACTCTGCCACAAATAATGAGAGGGCTTTTGAGGATCAGGTGTGTTCGTTCTATTTAAGAAGACTCTTTTCTTCTGCTCTTAGGGTATACTTCTATTTGTAGTGATACCTATGTACAAAATGAAAGTTGCATAACCACCATCATAAGGGAAGTAGTCATATATCTTTCTGCATGTTAAATGCCAGCTGACCTGGATCTGATTTTTTTTATGTGCATATGCACATTAAACTGGCTGAACTGATGTTACAGAAACGGCAGATGTTCTGACCTTGCGGCTCAGTTTGAGCAACAAAAATTAATGGGTTAATTACAAGTAGTTAAAGACTTTAGAAGACTTTTCAATGTGTCTTCAAGCATGTTTTCAGCTTTCTGTTCCCTAAGAAACAGAGTATAGGACACAGATTGAAGAAACAAATTTGAATTTCCTCTTCAGTCATTGTGGACCCACCATTGTGTGGAATTATCTAAGTTTTATGGAAGCGTATTTGATCTTTTAATCAAGTTGTCATGCACAAACACAGATTATGCAAAATGCTTGGTCTAGTTTAGTTCATGCTGCTTCACTGTTTCAGAACCTTTTTAAAGTGTCTGTTGTAGTACATCGTTTAACACTACCAAAGATTCAGGGAGGATCAGAAAAACTTCTCTGTGAATGGAGACAATTGTTATTGCCACATAACAAGGCTGTTCCTTGATTTTCTGTATTTAATGGGTATGATCCAAGACATCTCAGGTGCTCTGTGCCAGAAGAGTGAATTTGCAGGCAGAAAAGCTTCAGTTACTGCAGTGCTGCTGATAGGTTTGTTCTGAGCAGACTTGAGAACTACTTTGCTGCAATATGTAGAATGTAGTGCAAACCAGACGAGCAGGGAAAACACTTCCAAGAGAATATGTCTATAGGGAAATTGTCAAAAGAATTTGGTATTTCTGTACATTGTTAGCTAGTGGCTTCACAGGACAGGTTGTGGAGCTGTGCATTAACTGTGAGAGCCAGGAAAAAAGCTGTAGCTTAGTAGTGTTCCTACTTGCAAGTAGGAACTAAGTGTCTACTTGTAGGTGAGTGCATATAAAAGCAACGTGGGAGATTTCGAGTTTGTCATCATTTACTATATAATTGAAAACTTTTTTAAAAAAGGAATTTGTCATTTTCTGCTTTAAAGTTGGTGGGTTTGTATTACATACACTGAGGTAATAAAATTAGGTCAAATAAATTCTTTGAATTGAGAAAAATCAATTTTCCAATATATTCTCACAAACAACCATTTATTTGGAACACATTGTCTTTTAAACCTTTCATAGTGTCCAAAACTTTGATTCTGCTACGTGCCTTTCTATAAGAAAAGACAGGTTTTTGCAATTAAAATCTGTGTGGCTGACTGTTTCCTTCCAATATGTTTGCTGAGCTCAGTGTGTAGTGTACCTGAAATAGCTTGGTCCTGGTATTTTCATCTTGAACCCTGAGATTTTGTGTAGATTGTAAACTGATAGCTGTCATGCTTATACTTGTGGTCTCTTGTCTTCTTACTAATCTGGCATGATTTTTGAGTACAAGAATGTGATGTGGTGCCAAAACCAGAAATGTTCTTTTACCATTTTCTAGGCAGGTGGGGTTTACAGGTTTCTTCTGCTTTCTTGGTAACAAGGTAGTTGGCAGCATTCTGAAGCAGACCTGATGCTGACTGCTATGTTTGTGTCTCAGCCCTTGCTGTGACCTACTGCAGCAAATGGGCAATGCCCCCCATGACAAATCTGACCCCTGCAGATGCTCAGCTGCACCTACCCTGGAGCACTTTGCTCTTTAATCTCTGCCCTGTCGCTTGCATTTCCTCCCTGCTGTGCCTCAGTAAATCCTCCTCACATTTTGGAGTTGGCAGGTAACAATATTTGCGTTTGATAGAGGAGGATGAAATGCAGACAAACTCTGTGAGGAAGGGGACATCATCTTCTTACTTTTCTTGCACAGAAGTGACAAGGTTCACTTGCTTGAGCTTAACTTGAAGACTTGAATAACTGAATCTGGCAGTTATTTTGACCTTTTGTGATCTATTTCAAGGTAAATTAATGTGTTTGCAGCCTTCTATCATCTGAGTCAGGTTAAGCTTGACAGAGTTGAAATCCCCATATATTTCTTGAACTTGACAAAATGGCTTCAAATATTTTGGACGTGTTTTGATGCACTGAAATCACCTTTCACATAAAGTTGTAGAATAAGGATCTTTCATTCAAAATGAGCTCTTGGATTTCATCTCTGAAGAAACTTTCCCTTGGATGACGTGAAGAAAGTTCTCCTGATTTTGCCTTTTGTGAGCCAGTTACTAAAGGAGCAGTTGACAGAAACTGTAGAGAACTGACAGAGGATTCAAGACTGATTAATTTCTATTAATTTGTCAATAATTTAAATAGATGAGCCCTGATGTAAAAGAGCAACTGGAAAGGAAGCTTATTTTTAATATATCTTTTTCTTTAAGAAGAATTCTGCTTCTGAGGTTTTGGTTGGGTTTTTTTCCTCCTTAGTCCTTTTTTATCATCTTCTCTTGAATTTTCTCAGTGAAATTTTGCCTGGATTAATTTACAGAAATTGAGCAGAATGCTTAGAGAGAAACACTTGATAGATGTCTTGCAAGCTACAGGATGCAGTTCTTGAACTACTTTATCTCTTAGGAGAATTTTGAGGCAGCAGCATGGTAGGACAAGCCACAAGTGAAATGTTCTGCATATGACTAGTGGCATCCTTGCAAAAGGACTTTGTTTACATATTGACTGTCAGCATATGGAATAACAGACCACTTATCATAGCTGGTTTTAAGGATGAAAACCAGTTTAAGGAAGTTCAGCAGTTGGTGTCACGGGTTCCACATAAAGTAAGCTGGCAAGTTCTAGCAGACGATAGTTTTTCATACCTGGCAAGACTGAGTTAGCCTCTTCCAGAAAGAAGGTACTTGATGTGAACATCACTGCCAGAGTGTTTCTATGCAGTATTTATTCATACTTTGTAGATCCATAAAGCCCAGGAAAAGAAATGTGTAAAGGTTATTTAAATGCGAATTAGGTGCTTTGGGTTTCCTTTTCTGAATGTAAACTACAGCAGAAGTAGCTTTTTCCACACCTCACATACTCTGTATATTGTACCTGTAGGTTCAGGACTAACTCTGGGACCTGCTGGTATCTTGAGTCTTAATGTTTTACATGTTAGGTAATTGGATCAATGGGCACACGACTCACTTGGCACTTTTGAAACCCACACTTTGAACAACCAGGAATTGTCATCTCTGAAAACGTTCAGGGTCAGTGCTGCCTCTGCCTGGCAGTACTTGGGTGGGGGAATAGTTTGCATTTTCTGTGATACGGAAACTAAATGCCTATCTCTGCTAGCAATGTGTTTGTTACACAGGTTTTATGGATGCCAAAAACAAGAGCCCTTGTGCTAGTCTCTGGGCCGTTAAACACCTTCTGTTAACGTGAAAGTGGCAATATATTGTTTGTCATTTTCAGTGTAAAATAAGCAGAATATTACATGAAAAAATAAGTATTAGATTGTTTTTACATTGGATTGGGTGAAAGTCTGTTTTGCAAATCTTTTTTAAGGCAATGGGCAGAAGCTCTATTGCCAAGAGACTTAAAATTAGGCCTTTTAAGTGGCTCTGCAGGGAATAGTCTCTCTCTGGCACAGGAAAGGACTGGATGATGCAAACAGTGCTGTCCTCCTTCTGCAACTTCCTTCTATGAACTTCTGTATTTTAGTCTCATGTCACTTTTTTAGCAGGTTAAGTTTCAATACATCAAGTCGTTTTTATCTGTCAAAGCTGTAAAAATCCCTGATAGACTTCTCTGCTGAGGAGATGGTGATAATTGTTTTATGTTTTTTCAGGAACATGTGTTGGTGAGGGAAATAATGCTAGTTAGTAGCTTTTCATAGAGAAAGGAAACTCAGTTGATTTGTTATGCACAAAAAATTCTTAAAAAAAATAAATCCTTGACTGTGAGAAATAAACAATTTTCAAAATGGTGTAACTAGTGGATAAAAGTAGGCCTGCTGTGTAACTCCTTAAGCATGTGCCATGCTTCCAGTGCTGAGCTGGGTACTATACTAGATTGGGCATTAGATGTGGACTAATTAACAATGTATTTCCTCTCACAAGTAGCACTTTGGAGATCCCTGAAAACTGTGCCTTGTCTGTGTTTGGACTACAATAAACATTTTACTGTGGATGCTGAATTGGAGACATAAAAAATAACGCTGATTTAGCCTAGAAACTTATTTCACCTTTAAAATTTGTTTTGATTCAAATAATTCATGACTTAAATGTCTTTAAATTGACTTGAGAGTAAGGGCACAATTTTTTTTGTTAATTCATAGTGTGACACCTTTCAATCTCTCTAAGTGACCCATAAATTCTTCTTATGAAGTAGTTTTCCTGGTCATTTTGAAATTCTTTCAGTTGAGCCTATATCTGAAAAAAATGTGTTGTGAATTTTTTTGGTTTCTTAATCATTACTGTTCTAGTAGTTGTATGGCTGGAGAATTTAGACTTGTATTTTCCATCACTTTTTACAAATTAATGTTTACATTAGTATACATAACAAGCGTACACACTGTCACAGTCAGGCAGTAATAATGACAAGGAAAAGGAAATGTTACAGGAACTGTTGGGAAATAGTCCATATGCCCTTACTAAAATGAATTAGTAAATTAAAAATAGCTCTCTTCATGCTGTGTAAAAACCAGTACCTCAATGAGTATCAAAAGAACATCTTGAAGGGGGTTGCAAATAACTTTGGGGAAAGAGGAGAGAAGAAATAGGAGTTTGAGGTGCTACCTGCCACACAATAGCAACCTTCCCACACTTCACATTGTGCTTATCTCTGAAACAACTTGGGATTGTGTCCTAGCAAACTCTGTGCAGCTTCAGCCATAGTGGATATTTTGAGGTTGTGGTTAGGAAAACCACACAAGAGCGAAGCGGAGCTATTCTGGGAAAGCGTGACTCCCCACGGCACGAGGACGGCCGCACGTGCAGTGTCTGCTGGTGTTGCCCGCGCCGCTGCAGCGCTGGGGTGAGGGGGTGTGCGTGGGGAGCATCAGAGCTGTGCTTGCCTTGCTGCCTGAAATAACGCCGACATTTGGAAACATTGCAATGACTTGACTGTGCAGCCCCCCTGGCTGTCAGCCTCTGCAGCTGTTTTTCACAGGCTGCTTGATTTCGTGTTTTTGGTTAGCTTTGTAATTAGAACAAGCTTGATTTATGAAAGCTTACAATGTTGAGCATAATATTTGGGTGAATGGGCTTATTGATTGATCCTGTGTGTTGCTCAGAATGTTTTTCTGACTTGGTTAGTGTATCTCAGAAATTGTAATATATTTTGATGTAATGGGAGCCAGAGGGGAGCAAATGGAGGCAAGGATTAACAAAGTGTGTTTTCTTTCTGTGTTTTGTAGTAACACTACTGCATATACACATTAAAAAGCTACATACCCCTGTGGCTCAAGGATTTGTGGACTTTGGCTTGGAAAGCCATCTTCTCCCATGTGGACTTTGAAAGCTGAGAAGTGAGGAACTGACTTGTGTATGTCTGTGTGTATCGAAACTTAAAGTTGTTTAACAGAATAGTAACATTTTTAATAAAGTGTGGCGCTTTTTTTACCCATTCTATACTTCTATGTGATAGGATTTTTTAAAATATTCACTATTTTTAAGGAAGCTGTATCTGTGAGATTACACGTGCAACTACTGCAGTATGTAAGGAATTCCTTGGAAGTCTTACATGTATGCTTGAATGAAAGTAGTGTTTGACCCTAATGTTTGACCAAATGTGCATACACATGTACTTTTAAAAATGTATTGAAACATAGCAAGTACTGGTAAATTGTAGGTAGGGATCTTCTGCTATGTGGAAACAGCATACCATTCCTTTGCAAGAGGTGCAACAGAGCTTCCTTTTAGCTATTCCTTGGGTTACCAGTACTCAGCTTCAGAGTTTTACACCCTTCAAAATGATCAGAAAAGGCTAGCTCTTGTTATACCAACCTGATTTTAACACACTTCTATATGGTGAATATATCACTGTGTAATAACAATCTGCTATCAACAGTCTGAAAGCACTTGGTCCTTCTGGAAAACAGATTCCACTCATCCATGACACTGTGAGTTACTTCTATGAACTCTGAAACTCACAAATTGGATACATTCCCGAAAGGAATGGCTCTCCCTTAAGACCAGCCAAAGACTTTGTAGAGCTATCAGCAGCCACTCCATAGTCTTAAATTCTTCTTTGTCCTTCATAGATACAGTACGAAAAATCGGAGGTTTTCATGTTTTGCTTTCATCTCTCAGTTTCTTACCCTATATTAAAAGGTTACTAACTCTATTTCTGGAGACCGGGTGCTGGATTAGGGTGAGTTTTGCCACTGCAGTGATACTGGAGAGATGGCATCTTTATTTGTGGATGTAGTTGATTCTCCTCACTTAAACAAATTTTTCCTCTTATCTGTGAAGAATGAAGCTGGCGTCTCTGCTTTGTTGGCATCTCTGGCCATCCTGAAGCTAAAAACCAAGTGAGACTTCCTTTATGTTTTTGCAAGCCATTGCATTATAGCACATCACTGTGATGGCAATATTTATGTGAGGCTTTGAATGTAAAGTGATGAGGTGCTTGAGTTCTAGCAAGAGTTTTTAATGTACTTTCCCTGATCTTGGTAGAACTGTTTCCAGTACTTGCTTACAATGTGGGCCTTGTATCCTGAACCTCTCTGTTGCAAAGTTGACTGGATTTATTTTGATGTTCTTGGCAAATTCAAGCTGCTGTAGCAAACTGCTTTGAAACAGGTGGTTCAAGAACTAATGTCATTTTATTAGGAATGATGATCTTGTAGTTTTCCTTTTTCGCAGGAGACTTTGTACAACAGACCCCATGAACACTGACACTGTTTTTCTCAGGTAAACTGAACTACTTCTCCTGACCACCAGATTAGTGTGTGTTTGCTGTTACATCAAAGTACACAAGCTTGCTCCTCTGGGGGAACCTTCTTTCAAGCCCAGTTTGTGTGTCTGAAAACTTTCTTAGCATTTTCTTAGCCTGTCAACCAAGATTTCAGTTTAGGGGTTTTGCTGCTTTGAATTATTTGCAAGCTTCCAAAAAAAAAAAAATTGAAGATTTTTAACCATTTTACAGTTCTTTATTTGTCATTATTTAGGTTGTAGCTTAATGTAGTTTCTAACTTTCCACCTTTTTTTTTTTTAAAATTCCAGCATGATCCTTTTTTTCTGGTGGTCTAGGTAACATGGTGCTACTTTGCATGTGAATCATTTTAGTAGCGAAGGTGTGCCCTACTTTACCTGATAGTTTAGCTTAGCATTTTTCTTACATTGCAAGACACTGGATATGTTTCCTGTAAATCAGACATATCTGGCCTTTGGAATTAATTAAGCTTTTGCTTCACCTTGTGAAGTTTTGTAACTAACCATCTTAGATGAGAACTCAGGTAAGCATTGTGTTTTGTCAGCTGTTCCTCAGGATGGTACTGGTGTGCTTGTGCTTTCTGCCGCTTAGTTGTCCTCTCTCTACCTTTCTGTCTTCAGTTCTCTGCTGCCTCTGTTGTGCCTGCTTGCTGAAGTGCATGATTTCCAGCTCCACCAGTCTGTTTTCCTTGAGTATTACTCCTTGCCTTCCCCCTGCTCCCCCAGCAGTTCTGCAGCATCTTTCACTTAGGATCCTGCTGGCTACAAACTACCTTTATTTGGCTTCCAACGTAAGGTAGAAATGGAGATTTCCGCTGGGCCTCCTTAAAGAGCAGATGAAGCCTTTGGTCTCGCATTTGTAAGTAAGCATCTATGTCACAGTTGTATAAGAATAGATGTTCCTTTCTGGTGAACTGTTGATAAATTAAATCATGTATGAATGCATGAATATCGCTTTAATAAATTTCCTGAAATTGGCAATTTAGTTTCTGATTTTAAAATATCAAACTGAGTCTCTAATAAAGTTTGTTTGCACAAGATTCCATGAACATTTGACAGTGTTTGTGTAAAACCTGGAATGACTGTTTAAGTGTCTTTGTGCTTATTTTGAATAAGTTGCACCTTAACCAAGGTTTGAGACACTATTTCCAGTCCTCTTCTGAGGATATTGAAGGTAGTGTGTCCTTCAAGGGATTGTATATGAAAGTGTTTGTACTTCTGATGGTGTGAAGTATGTAGCTAAATAGCATATTTGTTTCCAGACTGTCTCATCCTGTATTGTGCGGGAATGTGTAGAATGGGAACATGCCTGAGGAAGTCAGTAGTCCTTTACCAGCAACGCAAAACCAGGCACTTTTTTCAGTTATTTTTCATTCGCCTTCCAATGTGTATTTTATGTACTTCCTTTGTTTGCATGACAACTGTGTTGGACTGTGCCATGCCTCTGCCTCTGCAGTCTGACTGTGTTCTTGGATTGCTGTCTGGATCTTAGAAAGAACCCAGCCTAATGTTTTCTGCAAAAATTCACTTTGTCTTTTTTTCTTGAACAACATTTATACCATCCTTCTCTGTCACCATTGTGACTGTTGGTTCATTCAGCCTTCCTACGGCTGTGAAAAAGTTTTTGTCAAGGCTTTGTTCATGGACAACAACTTATTTCTCATATGATGGTGTGATGGCAGAAGATCATGTCTGCTTTTACTGATTTACCAGGATACTGTTGTTCACAGTTTGTGTCTTGCTTAATTACCAGAGGTCTTGGCTAAGATCATACAGACCCTGTAAATTAACTTGACATGTGTATGTTTAGGTTAAAACTTATTTGCAGGGTCAATACTGATCTCACTTGAGTGTTTTAGTAAATGAGATGATTAAAACACTGGTGTATCAGAGTTGATAATTGTGAAGGAGATCTGCTGAGTTTCCTTTCCCATTGCATGGGTAGGTGATGACTGACTGCTGCACAACTATTGATAACATGGTGTTGTAATATTCAGTCTCCCACTGAGGAGCATTTGAAGTACCAGTTCCAAAGACAAAACATTAGATTCACTTCTTAAAATATCATCAGGAATGCTGGACATGCTGGCAGGTAATATCAGCTCTCTCAGATCCTCTGGCTATGACTGCAAAAACTGGCTTTCACTCCCTGTGGCTCTCGAGTACCTCATGGTCCTCACACTGAAAGCTCCATTAAGGGGTTTCAGGTTTTCTTTTGGACACCAATAGCCCAGACACTGCTAGATATTCTGGATTAGGACATAGCCTGCTTGCTTCTTCCTCTATTACTCTACATCTCAGAGTTTTTTTGGCAGATAAAACAGGAGTGTGCTCTACTCTCTCTTCTAGCCCATCTGTTTGAGAGCATCTTAAGGATTAAGATCAATGAAATTCCCATTTCCTTTTTTTACACAGAGCAGAGCACACCTGTTCTTCTCTGCACCTTGTGCTCTGACTACTAGACTTCAGTTTACACGGAAGTGACACTCACTCTCTACAACTACCTGAAAGGAGGTTGTAGACAGGTGGGGGTTGGTCTCTTTTCCCAGGCAACCATCAGCAAGACAAGAGGGCATGGTCTTAAGTTGTGCTAGGGGAGGTTTAGGTTAGATATTAGAAAGAATTTCTTTACAGAGAGGGTGATCAGACATTGGAATGGGCTGCTCAGGAAAGTAGTGGATTCTCCATCCCTGGAGATTTTTAAAAAGAGACTGGATGTGGCACTTAGTGCCATGGTCTAGTAACCACAGCAGTAGTGGATCAAGGGTTGGACTTGATGATCTCGGAGGTCCCTTCCAACCCAGCTGATTCTATGATTCTATGACTTAATGCTATTTGCATTGTCATTTTACATGGAACCGTTCTATTCTTTTCTCTGAGGTAGTGGATCATCCCACCTATCACAGGTTCTGGGACAGAGCATGAGGTATGCAGAAGTGATGGAATACCTGAAAGCTGTCTGAAATGGGGAAAGAGGGTTTGGTCAGCAGGTGGCATCTGCTGGGGCAAGACAGCCATGCATGTTTACAGTGAGCAACCTCACAAAGACCTTGTCCTCTGGCCATACCAGTAGGCAGTCTTCTCCTTTCACGTTTTTATACACTGTACTATGCACCCTCTGCCCACAAAGGGTGCTGCAGCTTTTTATAGGTGTATTGCTTGCATCTTAAATGTAATGGCTCTTTGCTAATTTTCTAAAGGCTCGAAGAAGGGTCTTATATGAATAGTAGGGAATTTTTTTCTATTTATAGTATTAGGTCTTCTGATTTTTTTTTCCTTATGTTGTCCTCTCAGTATCCCTGTAGTGATTTCAAAAGGCTTTGAAGGTAGATTAGTAACAATCCTAAGGAAGAGTGTTTAGTATAAAAAGGACAGTACCAACTGAGCAGATTTGTGAGAGTGGTGTTTGGGTCCTTTAAGCAACTTGCATTTTATGAAGCATGAGTGGCAGTGAAGACAGCTGGAGATCCCACAAAACAGTTAAACATGTGTGTGACTTGGGCTTTGCCCACCCAGTCCATTTGAATGTATTAGGTGTGCCTCTGATGTTGCCCTTTATTCTCTGTCTTGTAAAAAACCAAATGTGTGTGCTACACATAATAACAACTGTGTTCAAAAATAGACCATTTCTACCCCTCACTCCCCCCCCCCCAAATGTTGAACTTGATTTTCTTCTGACGCGATCACAAGACTGCTGCTGCAGTAGGGGCTTAATGCTATTTACGTCGTCATTTGACATAGCAACATCTCTCAGGGGATTTTTAAACAATGCAGCTGTTCAGGAGAGATGAAGAGGTTGAGGATGGGGAGAGGGAAAAGGAGCAGAAATAATTTAATCTGCCATTAGGGATATTGTGGCGGGGAGGGGAGGCAGCCAGCAAACCGGAGAGTTCAGTAGATTCATGATTCTGCATGAATGGACGGCAGGATCATGGGATTTGCAGCTTTCCCTTGAATGGGAAGGAGCATCATGGGAATCGGGCTGCTTCTAACCTTTTTTGTGAATGATTCTTTTCCTTTAACATGGCACTGTTTTTATGAATGGCTCTGGGGGGCAAAGTGCTGTAAAATCCTTCTTGAGCTGCACACAGGTCCCTTAAGGAATGCTAGGGTGGGAGTCAGGTGCAGCAAAACAGAGATGCTGCGATGTTAGCCGACTGTTCTGCTCTTTTGAAGTCTGAGAGGACATTGTACTGGTTTTAATTCAATGTAATTTAGCTTGATTGAAGCAGAGTTGCTTTTTATGTGAAGTATTTTTACTACTTGCTTTCTTCTACTTCAAAATGTAGTTGGCTACACACATTTCTTCTGTTCTATTAAAGCTGGAGATGATAGCATATCAGAAGCATTTTGGAATGATCAAATTTGAAGGTCTGCTCTTGTTCACCCGCGTGTTCCCTTTTCTATATATGTTCAAAAAGCTAAAAGATTGAAAAAATTTTATGGGAACGGAAGTGAGAATGGAAATGGAGGGCAATAAGGAATTGTTTTTTCTTGGTCTCAAGCAACTCATTTGCCATTCAGCTTAAGTTAAGAAAAAGTGGTTTTGTCAAGCTTTACTTAAACACTGTTGTGTACATATGTTTTCAGATTTCTCCATTTTTGTTATTCTGTGCAAAGCTGTATAATTTGCTTTCTTACCATCTTTATTGTCCCTTACAAACAAAATGTGCTGAATCATTTGAGAATTTATATTCTCACCAAAAGGAGCTAATGTCACAAACTTCTTGCACAGATTATGTTACAATTCAAGGAATTCTGTTGCAGAGGTAAAAATGTTCATGTGTAACATTACCTACTTAAAATAATATTTTGTAAAACCTAATAACTGATACAGTCTTAATATTTGAATGATAATTCAACTATTTCAAACTTAAACTTTATAAACTATTTTTTTTTCTAGAGGAGAAGTACAAAGTGGAAACAAAAGTCATTGTGGCAGACTTTGGAGAGAGAGAAGATATTTACAGTAGAATCAAAGCAGGGTTGGAAGGCCTGGAGATTGGTGTTTTAGGTTTGTATGTGATCTTTCTAAATCTTTCATACTGATGTTTTGTCTTGGCCTGCGCAATACGTTTTTCCCATATTGAACTTTATTGAAACTAGTTCACAAAAGCTGTTGTTTGTCTGACTAAAGCTATGTTGCTGTATGCTTGATATGTTTTCTAGCTTGCTGTTGACACAATACGTGATATGGTGCTTGCATGAGTGACTACTTTCTAGGAATTGTGACACTTATTGAATGTTTTCAATGTGTTACTCTGTGATTGTTAAAGGTCCTTTAGCTTACGACTGCATGCACCATGACTTGAACACTTGAGGTTGTTGAACCTGGAGTAGAGAAGGCTCCAAGAACACCTTATTGTGGCTGTTCAGTACTTAAAGGAGGCTTATAAGAAAGATGGGGACACTTTTTAACAGAGCCTGTTGCAATAAGACAAGGAGTAATGGCTTTAAACTGAGAGGGTAGGTTTAGATTAGTTATAAGGAAGAAAAGGTGGTGAAACATTGGAACAGGTTGTCCAAATAGGTGGTGGGTGCCCCATCCCTGGAACACTCAAGGCCAGGTTGCATGGGGCTCTGAGCAACCTGATCTGGTTGAAGATGTCAGAGGGATTGAACTGGATGACCAACTGGGTTGACTGGATGGACCAACTTGGATTGGTCCTTCCAACCCAAACTATTCTACGATTCTATGACCTAATGCCATCGTAGAACCTAAGCGAGCTTCAGATACTTAGCTTAGGAGATATTCAACTTCAGAGTAGAGCCCTGTGGGAGAACTGTTAATTTTTAATTATAGAGCTGTTGAAATTTAATCATTACAGTATAACATCAAGTAACTGTCTCCTGCTTCAAAAGTTTTAAGTGTATTCCGATCATGTCGATAAATTGCGGTTCTTTCTCAATTTAGTGTGCCTCAGTGTGGTTTGTTGTATAGCAGGGACGTAGGTGGTGTGGGAGTCCTTGAAAAGGCAAGATGATCCCTCCAGTTACTTTGTCAAATGTAGAACTATGATGTCAAAAAGATGTTTTATCACAAGCTAAGAAGAATTTAAACATAACGGCAGTTTACCTGAATCTTTTTTGAACAGTGGGGTAAAGGCAGTTGCTTATCAGGTTACTGTTTTTTCCCTTGGAAGCACATGTACCTGTGCATATCCTGTATTTCTGTGGTTACTCAGTATAGATGAGAACCTGTGATGGTTAAACATGTGAAAAGTCACATGGCTCAGACATCTACTAGTGTATGTCATCTGATAAAATATTCCTCACCTCAAAACTCATTTTACTAACCCGAAGTGCAGTAATTGGAACTAGAACTGTGGGGTATTTTAAGCATATTTCAAAACAATACTATATGAACTTTGTTGCTAATAGGTGAATTTTGTTGTACAATAATGTTCAAGAAAATAGTGTATATAAAAATGCAATTAAAAAATTACGTTAAAGGGTAAAGCCCAGAATGTTCTCTACTTCTTCTGGCGGATTTGAGTACATACAACTCAGGATATCCAGTATTTAATTGCTGTAAAAATTCAAAACCATTGGAGTAACTTCTACTGCCAAGGATGTGTTCTGTGTAAAGAGTAGTTGTGAAAAAGCTGTGAATGCCTTGTTTCTTGTTTCTGAAGGAAATAAGTTCCAAAAAAACTTTGAAGAGTGAAATTAATGTATGTTCTAATCTGTTCTGTCAAAATCCACTCAGGGAATGTAAGGCTTGCAAGCTGCCTGTCATGAAGCAATTGCTGCGAATAGTAGATCATTTAAATGTCTCAAAACACCAGCAAACCTTTTACTGTGTGAGGTACATATCCACACTGGAAAGGTTTTTATTATTTCTTAGGCTGTGATAAGGTTATGGTGATGTACAAAATCATGACAATCTGACTTTGTATAGTCTTGTATAAAGTGGGCACTAAAGCAGTATGTGTCTCAAATTCTTTGTAAGCTTATTACAGGAAAACAAGCACGTTCCTCAAGCAGAGCCTGGTTCTTGCTGTTATTTGCGTGAGCACCTTGACTAAAACCATGGTAAAAATAGCAACTAAATGCTTTAGAGTTGCGTATTCTCTAGTTGAGTTCCTCCACTTTTTTTCTTGCAGCTGCTGTCAGTGCAGGTTTACAAAAACCTGTCTTCTAATTAATCACTAGCAGATCTTGTGCTCAAGATGACCAAATTACATGATACTTAGGTCTTTTCTATTCCCCAGATACAGCTCTATTAATAGAAACCACTGGCCAATGTAATTTATAAACACAGGTGATGGCTACTCCAGAAAGACAGTGTCTTAATTTTCTTATGACAATTAATTTCATGCTTTAGCGCCTTGTACTTTAAATTCTGTAGTATATGTTGCAACCCAGAATATAGCTTTTGTTGAGCTGCGTTTTTCATGGGCGTCTGAGGGAAAACATGGGTTTAAGTGAGAACAGCCATAAGGGATGAGTTCTCAGATTCCAGCATATTTTCTTCTTTCAGGTCTCATCTGGAACTGTAGGTATGAGAAGCGTTGGTAGCACAGTTGTCAGTGATTGGTGCTGATTATTTTTTAACCTTGTGCTTGGAGACAAAGGAGTCTCCAAACGTACTGCTCAAGAACAAGCTTCTAATTATGTAGTTGCACAGAGTCCAACTAAAGTACTTACAGATTGAAATCCTTGTAAACTTCTTATTTGGAAGCTTCTTCTCACCCACGTATGAAGGCTAAAAGAGTTTGCATAATGTTTTGCTGTGTGTTCAAAACAGCGTCTGTCAGTGACTTCGAACATGTGCTAGCTACAGCAATATGTTAAACAAGCAGAGGTGGGAAATCTTCCTTTTGCCATTCTTAAATAGCTGTGATTCTTGAAAGGAGTTTGAGCTGGACAGTATCTTACGCTATGGTTATCCGTTTTTTTTTCTAGTTACAATATGGTGGTACAAACCCAAAACGGATTTCTTAATGGTCTGTTACAAACTTGTAGCAGAGATGATTGCTGAAAGTATAGGCGTGTATCTGGGACTCAATCTGCAGTAAGGGGTGTGAATTTTTTATTGTGACTCTCTGGAGCATGAATCATGTAAATATTCTATATTTGGAGAGAATTACCGAGGTTAGTCCCATAACCCTGCCACAATTCATAGCCAAAATCCCTTCCAGAGAGATGGACTGAAAAATAGTTTGTTTTAGGATGAAAAGAAGTAAAAAAATTTGGTCCACTCTGGCAATAACAAGACTGGATCTTCTTCCTTTTCAAAACTTCTCACTCCTAAATGTGGGAAATGTCTGCTGGGAATTTGCCAACTCTCTGTTTCCCTCAATTCCTCATCTCAATTTTTAAAGGTTATCTAAAAGTTAAAAATTCGAAGCACACAACATGACTAACGAACCATAAATATACTATAAATGGACTAAAAGAGCTGTCACTTGAGGGAATCTCCGAATGAAGTTGGTGCACTTGGCCAGAGTCTCTCCTGCTTGTTTCTTGCACATCCTGCAAGTCCCTATTGATACTTAAATTTCTTTTAGGCTGCGACAGCTTTGGGCACGGGTGTAGGGGCTCTTTTATTTTTTTAAAAAGGCATCAGTGCCTTTTGAGGACGTTTTTTGTCCCAGTGCAGACTCCTGCCTGGAGGTGTACAGTGCTGTTGAGCATACATAGACTTTGGGATTCTCTGGGTTGTAAGATACTATATAAATGTAAAATGTTGCCACAGCAACCACATGTCACGCGATTCACTTGCGTAAGATAAACAACAGATACTTAGGAAGCGGAGATCCCATTTGGTTGCTGCTTTTTGTCTCCATATCAATGTGCTTTATGGAGTTGGAGGCTGCAGAGCAGTACTGTTTTCGAACAGAAGTAGAATTTTCCCCCTGTTTGGGTTGGGATTTAAGAGCGGGTTTTGGTTTCATGTCCAAGAATAAAACCGTGCCAGTCTGAAGTACTGTAAAAAAACCTCCGAGGTTTAAGTAATTCGTACCTTCTCGGTGAATTCTAAACGCTGCCGACGGGGAAAGATTTCGCAGGTGTTGGGGGTGACGGGGAGCACGGTTTCCTGCGGTGAATCTCCGTGTTACGAGGCAGCGGGAGCGGAGCGTGTCCCCCACGTCAGGCGGCGGATCCCCCCGATCCCGCCGCGGGCAGCGCGGGCAGCGCCCGTCCCGCTCCCGGGCTCCTGCTGCCACCTCCCGCCCGGACCGCGCACTGCGCCGGCCGCTCCCCTCCGCACCCTCTCCTCGGCGGGAGGGAGGGCTTGTGTGTCTCTTATTTCACTTCATATGTGTATTTATAGAAAAAGATGGGAAACAATTTCACCTACTGTCCTGCCTGGCGCTGGGAGCTGCTCTCTGGCTCGACACCCCGCAGAGTCCCCTATGCCCCCGCACATGTGTGCTGGCGTTTCTGGCAGGGAAGCAGCCTATGGGAAGCAGCGGAGTGTGAGGTGCTAAACATGTCATCTTTTAAACAACTGGAGCATTAACATTTAAAATGACCTGCCGATGTGCTCCCGAATTCCACTGGTGTGTGTACAAGTATGTTTACAGTTAAGGAAACGTAGGAATAGAATGTCTTAAATGCAAAATTTTCAGAGTATTGTTTGAAATTTATCATTAATTGGTGGCATCCAAGTGATCTAATTCATGCTTTTATTTCAGTTAACAATGTGGGAATGTCGTATTCTTACCCTGAATATTTTATTGATGTTCCAGAGCTGGATAAGGTAAGTGCTTTTGTGGTACCTTCTACTGTTGTACTATGATAAGCAGATATGGCAAAAGTATTTAGGTTTGGTAAAGGGACCCACATAACAAGGTTTTTTGATTAGAATTAAATGTTCAAAGAGCTTTGAGATTTACATAAGCAGCATAACACAACTCAGATGATGGCAGTCTTATTTTTTGGTGGTGTTCTTTACATATTCTTCCCTGCTGCTTCATTTCTATTTCAGACAGGTGCTCTGAATTCAGACTATCTGAATTCTGCTCCTGTCCGTGGTCTCATCTGACTTTCTCATGAGCTCCTTTAACCTGTGGGGGGGGTTCTTAGGTGACTGAAGGGAAAAGAGGAAAGCAACTTCATGGATGGAAGCTGCATATTCCATATCGGTTAGGAAACTTAAATATGACCGTTTTAGGCAGTTCATAATGTAGGGACAATATTGGTTGTATTGGACACACTGAAAACTGTGTTTATGAACAATTTCACTGGTGCATGATTTTGTTTCCAAAACACCCATAGATCACTGTGTCCACTGTGGTTTTGTATCTTCTGCTTAATCACCTTCAAATAAGCTTCATAATGTTTAGGAAAAAAAAAAAAGAAATCCCTGTTTTAAACTTGATGAATCAACTTTACGTCACTAAAACACTGCTATGAAATGGTGAAGAGCAAAATATAGTAGTTCATTTCTGAACATATCTAAATATAAGAATTTATTGAAGTTTATAAGTGTTGCAAATAGGGTTAGGAAATACAGTGTCAATGTGATACATGTTCTTTATTAGTTTGAATCCCTGATCAGAGATGAAACTTGACCAAGAGCAATTCAGAGACTTTGCTTTGAAAGCCTATCACTGTTCCTGGTACTTAAGCAGGAAGGCAGGGGATAAGGGTGAATAATTTATCCCAGCACTTAAACCGAGAGGGTGTATAAATACTGATCAAATAACTTAAAATGAGCAAACCCTAAAACTTTGCTTTCTTGCAGACAATCGACAAAATGGTCAACATTAACATCATGTCTGTTTGTAAGGTAAGTGCCGTTACCTACACTTGTTCTTGATATCCTAATTCAAAACCAGAAAACAGATTCAGTTGTTTGAGGGAATTACTTTCACCTGTTAGACCACAGGTTTACTTTTCATCTTGGAGAAACCCAGAGGTTGTTAGTGTCATATCGGACTGTGTGGAATATAATTTGTGGCAAAGATGCCTATTAGCTATTTGGAAGAGCAAGGTATGTACACAAAATAGCACTTAATGCTTCTTCACGATTGTTCCTCTAGCCCTTCTTGTAAATCGTTCATTCTTCTCCCCTTCCATCTTTTTCTTGGGGTGGGCAGCCCTTATCTCTGCATACATAAGATTTTTGTGCACTGTAGTGAGAAAGCACTTAAATATTTTCTGCGGGATATGTGAGCAAGAAGGAAAACCAAACTCACAGAAGCATGCATTTTTAGTTTAGAAGTTACCTTCCTTTTTGATATTTTAACTGATTATTGAGAAGAAATCAACCTGACTTCAGGCTAAAACATATGGCTGTTTTCCTGTTTTTGATATGAGGCCCATTCAAAAATGAGATTTTCAAATCAAAGCTTAAAAGGGATGGAGGGAATAGCAGCTGCTTACATGACACAGGGAATTGCTTAGTGTATTACCAGTGAGTGCTGATGAAACTCCTTGTGACTATTCACTGCTAAACCTTCTTATGCATAACAAAACTTGTATCTCCATTAGATGAGGGTTAGCCTTTTGCCTCCAAGCTAAAATATTTGATGTTTCAAAGCTGGCTTGAAAGATTTTACTTTCTTGCAGCTCTTCTGATTAGGTCAAGTACTGAATTCATCTAGTACTGTGCTTCTGGGGAGTCTAAACTCCAAGTGTTTTGTTTCTCTGTAAGGGGACACAGCACCTCTTAAAACAAGGTTTTAATAAGATGCTCACACTTTATTAAAACATAGGCAAACAGTGAAAATGCAGCTCTTGCATGATTGAATTTGTAATGTCAGCTTGCTGCTGTGAACTCCTACTTTTCTGTGTGTTTTAACATCTTAAAACTACTTGTTGTAAAATGAGTCTTCAGAAACCTTTCACTTTGAAAATGACTGTGAGCCTGACAAGTACAGATTTTTTAGTTGATTGAGAAGAATTGTGGCCCATGGTGTCTTGTTGCACCCTGTGAGATTTCATTAGAGAAGTCAGTTATTAATGGGCACCTTTGAAAGTTTTTTCTTACAGAAGTAATTTAGTGGACTTTTTTTTAGGTTAACAGAGCTGCATCAGGTGTACACCTGAAGAAGTTTTGTCATTCATAGACCTCTTGGAGATCAGTGTAATCAGAAGAATGCCTCTGCTAAGGTGTGAGATCTGTGCTGTGCCAGCAGAGGGAGTGCACTATTCAGTGATAAAAGAATTTAGGGTGTCAGTCTTCATGGGAGCATTTTATTAGAGAAGTTACAGATGAACTAATTTAATATATGTTTCTGAAGATAGTGGAGTAGAGTAATAGTTTAACTCAGTATACACCTAAAGTTCCAGAGATGCCGCCAGACTATATTGTTTTCCACAGTAAACTAATGCTGGTTTATGGTTTCAGTTATCATGTTTATGGTCGGTGTTGGTCAACAATTTAACAAAATTGTCATACAGTTTCTTGTAAAATTTGCATCCTCTCAGCCTCTTAAGATTCTAATGTGGCTGTCTTTGCACATATAAAAACTTACTGAAGATCTGCTCGCTGTGTGTTTTTCCTTGTGTTTGTAAACTTTTTTCTTGACTCTGAACAACTCCCGCTACTGGATATATACAGACTTTGAGCATAGGATTCCATGCTTGAAAATGTTTCCTCCTGCATGAGCCTGTTGTGTAATTAAACAGTAGGCATGCCAGATGCTTACTGTTTTGGGAAGAAGAGCACATTAGAGATATGTACCATCTGTAAGGCACTTTTTCAGGAGAACGCATAGAACTAGAGAATTGTGGTATGAAAAAATAAATTTTGGAAAAGTCTGTATATCTTTCACTTAGATTTTTAGGATGTAATCCTGTGAATATTTAGTTCAGTGTTTTAGGTTGATACTATCTCTTATCCAGGGCTATAAGTGTTTAAAAACAATAATAATATTCTCACTTCTTGCATGGTTAGAAAAATGAAGTTTCGATGGAAAAGAACATCGAGTTCTCAAGCAAGGGGGTGAAGGTACAGGAGAGGCAGGGCAGGTTTTGCTAGTACCCACAGGTACCCAGGCTCTGCCCACGATATTGCCCAGATCCTTGTCAGAAGTGTCATATAACCTGTACTGTTATGTTCTGGAGCACCTACTTTCTGCCTTTTGGCCTTTCTGCCTCTGTCCTCTCAGTAACCTGCACTGCATGCCTTCAGCAACACCTGTTGGAGAGCAGAACTCCTCTGGCATGCATGTCAAATAACTCCAGTTCTGGCTGAAACACTCCTTAGGCTTGAAGTGGGAAAGTCGAGATATTCAGCACAGTTTGATTCTGCAGAAACATTAAAGTCAGTTTTGTTGACACAAGTATAGGCAATTTTGAAGAGTAATTCTCACCCTTTAACTTTTTGATCCATCTTTTTCTTCCTTGCATTCCTAGGGGATATGCAGTGTGTCAGAAGGGGTGCGCTGAGAGACTGCACCTCACAGGAAAAATTATCAACCTAGTTGGTCTTGCTTTTTAATGCTTTCCCCAACTGTAAAATATATACAATGGATTTTGCCAGGTGTTTGAGAACTTATTTCCTCTCAGAGCTTTTAAATGCATGTCTTTCCCAAATCATATTCCATGCTGCCTTCTCCCATCATGTCCTTAGAGCACTGTTGGGTTAGGTCACCCATGAACTCAATCATGCAATTTTGGGGCTCACTCAGTCTGACATGAAGTATTGATTACTGTGATCTGCTTTCAAAGCACCCTGTACGTCACTGAAGATAAGTGATAGCTTATGTAAAACTGCTTGAAACAGTAAAATGTAAAACTGCTTGAAACATGTTCACATCTTTTAAAATACTGATTAAAAAAACCTGACCAAACACCTCCCTGTCCCCCACAGTAGATTCTTTTAAAGCAATCTGGGTAATATCACATTTTTATGGTGATGTGCAGTGCAGGAGCTATTTTGGTCTTCATATAGTATACAAAACAAGAAGTGTTAAGGCTCTTCATGATGTTATAAATAGAATGAAGAATTTTTATTTGTTGTATTTTCTCAGGAGAGCATGATACTTAATACAGTCATATACAAGGATTGATTTGGCAGATAAATGGTGAAGAAGACAATATAGTATGTGTAATTTCATGGTTCCTGTCATAATATCATGTCAAACTTCTGGAGGGATAAATAGCAGAACTTTTCTTTAATGATTGTTGGTGGCAGTTCACGTAATGTGGGTTTGTATTATAACTTTTGGATATCTCGTTGTATTTTGAGAGACAAACTAAACATTTCTGGCATTGAGTAAAATATCAGGTCAAAGTCCTTGGGTTTTTTCACTAACTGGCAAGTGTTGAAAAACCAAAATTAGAGTAGTTTCTAGTCATAGTTCCTTTGTATCAACTGCACCTTCTTGTGTCAATTCATCTTTGTGCTACAGACTTCAGTTTCACTTGGGAAAACAATTAAACTTGTTTTGGCTATTGGATTCATGTCCTGAAAGCCAAGGGTGCTAGACTTGCTGTCCAGGGGAAAAAAACAGGTAGGTAATGAGCCCAGAGAATAGTTTCATATACTTCAGGGAGTCCTTGTTTGTCCTTTGGAAGCTCCAAGAGATACTTGGTATAGTAAGGAACTGCAAGTTTGTTATTTCTGTTTGCAGCATTGCAATATGCTAATTGCATGGGGAGTGAGGCATAAACTTGTGTTCTCTTGAAAAATGAGCAGGACTAAATAGTTGAGGGAGTACTGGCTTAGCGGTTGATTAAGCAGGGAGCTGAATTGGTTTGCGAGCTATTATATTGTGGGGGAATGTAAATTTTAGACCTGCAGGCCAGGCTTTGGTTGGAAATTGACATTAGCAGGGGAAGGGGGAGAGTAAATTATATATATGTACATCCCTTGGTGTCTGTGGTAATCTTCATGTTGATTACCTTACTCATTTTTTATACTGAGTGTCAATACAAAAGGCTAACAGGCCTACAACATCAAGGATTTTTGTCGTCATAGTTGAGGTGCTTATAATTTTCTTTAGAATTCAGAATACATAAATACTTCATGTTGAACTGAGGTATCTGGTGTCAGCTGCCCTCCTAATGGAGGAGGAGTGAGAGGTGAATTATACCAGGTTGTGAATCCCAGGCAGGACATGGATATAAACTCTACTACAAAGTCTGAAACTGTGAGTTCAGGAAAGAAAGCAACAACAAAACCCACAACCAATATAAAATTGAAAGGAGGAGAAGAAACTAGTGTATTTGAGAAAGAAGACAGATGTTCTTTTGTAGACCTGTGTGTAGAAAGAGGAAAAGCCTGGGGAGTGATAAGCCTGAAAGGCAGTAGGAAATGACATTCTCTTTCTCTCTCTCTCTCTCT